>NW_027288781.1:300000-445415 GCF_037038585.1 Patagioenas fasciata | reverse complement strand
GCTCTGGGGAGAGAAGGAGATAGCGCCGGAAACCTCGCCTTTTGCCTTCTTCGGCGCTGGAACCTGGTTGCTGCGCCTTCTCTTTGTCCATGTGCACACACACGATTCCTCAGCGAAAACCATGCAGAAACCTTTCCACGAGCACCCAGGGATGTGCACCCAGCACCACGTGCACGCACACGCAGCTAGAGAAAAGCACCTACCTTTTCACACACTGATGCCTAAGCAAACGCGTGGCCACACACACGCACACATCCGCAAGCGCGCCTACTCCCATCTATTGAGGGAAAGACGGACGAGCAACGTCCTGACAGGCTTGAGGGGAAAAACGTCCGTTGACGGTTGGCGTACTGCACGCCCGCCTACGGGGCTGCAGGGGAATCCACATTTGGAAGGTACCTGAAGATGTGCGCCTGTTCTTGGAGCTCCGCTAGTAGGGTAGCAAAGACACTCGTAGGCAGTACTGAATGCTGCTCCGTGCTACTTCTCCTCCGCTGGCAAATGCTTCACAGTCGCCCGAGGAAAGACGTTTAACAATCGATCTCCAAGAGGAACGAAACACATGATGCCATAAGGCGAAAGAATAGCAGGGCATCTCTTCACAGGCTTGTCCCTGATCTATAGCTGAGGGCAAACACTTGTGTGCTTGTGGGAGAGCCTGTGTCTTTCCTGGAAGCGTTTGGGAGTTTTGCTCAGACGCGTGTTTCCTCAAGTTCAAGAATCAAGATCTAGGATACCTGCAGACAGGTGCCTGTTTGTGTGGAGACAGTCTGTTTGAAACTGTGTTCCTCAGCGCCCGCTCTTTCTCCCCGTCGCTCCACACGCCTGGGAGTCCCTTTCTTTCTCTCCACAAGCACGTGTGTTGACTTCGTCGCACATGTGCATCTGCACAAGCGTTGAGCTCAGCAGAGCGTGTCTCTTGACACTTGATGTGCGTTGGCTGTGTCTGCCTGCTCCAGTGAAGAGAGAAACGGGAAATCATCTTGGTAGAGGCAACAAAGCAAAAGCGAGGCAGGATTGACATCTGCTCAACAGAGACGGATTCCCTGCGCTGACACAGTTCACAGTTACACGAGAAGCAATCTGAGCGGTCCGTCGACCGGAGACGTGTTTCCCAAGAGGTCGTTTAGCGAGTGAACAGCAGTGTGCGCGACTTTCAGGAGTGTGCCTGGAAAGTGCCAGAATCACCAGGAGCATCTGTGCAAAAGCTGCTGCCTCTGTGACCGCATTGAGGCACGTTCGCGTGTCTGCGAGTATATAGACGGCTCTTTCGCGTTCACTCCGAGGGAAACGGTCCGCTATTGCTTCTGTGCGCACAGACGCGATTCCCTTGTCTCTTGCGAACACAGGGAACTCTGTGCATCCAAATCTACAGGCTAAGGACGCGTCTGCATATGTTTTGGTGAACAATCGAGTGTGCGTGTTCTGACAGCTGCCTCTATGCAGACGTCTCCACAGAGCCACTTCTGAATGCCCCGCAGCCCAGGACTGAATGGATACACTAACAAGTGCACCGGTGTGAGCAACCACATATGCAGAAGGACGTCTTTCATCTCACAGAAGCGCGAACGTCTTGGCGTTCAAGCACATGGCAGAAACAAGGTGTGAACAGATGAGCTGCTGCTATTTTCTCCGTTCGGCATGCTTCGTTGTAGCTCTCTTGCCGGTCGCCGGCTTAGCGGCTTGCTTTGCGCGACTAGCTCTGGGGAGAGAAGGAGATAGCGCCGGAAACCTCGCCTTTTGCCTTCTTCGGCGCTGGAACCTGGTTGCTGCGCCTTCTCTTTGTCCATGTGCACACACACGATTCCTCAGCGAAAACCATGCAGAAACCTTTCCACGAGCACCCAGGGATGTGCACCCAGCACCACGTGCACGCACACGCAGCTAGAGAAAAGCACCTACCTTTTCACACACTGATGCCTAAGCAAACGCGTGGCCACACACACGCACACATCCGCAAGCGCGCCTACTCCCATCTATTGAGGGAAAGACGGACGAGCTCTTTGGTTGCTCTTCACAGGCTTGTCCCTGATCTATAGCTGAGGGCAAACACTTGTGTGCTTGTGGGAGAGCCTGTGTCTTTCCTGGAAGCGTTTGGGAGTTTTGCTCAGACGCGTGTTTCCTCAAGTTCAAGAATCAAGATCTAGGATACCTGCAGACAGGTGCCTGTTTGTGTGGAGACAGTCTGTTTGAAACTGTGTTCCTCAGCGCCCGCTCTTTCTCCCCGTCGCTCCACACGCCTGGGAGTCCCTTTCTTTCTCTCCACAAGCACGTGTGTTGACTTCGTCGCACATGTGCATCTGCACAAGCGTTGAGCTCAGCAGAGCGTGTCTCTTGACACTTGATGTGCGTTGGCTGTGTCTGCCTGCTCCAGTGAAGAGAGAAACGGGAAATCATCTTGGTAGAGGCAACAAAGCAAAAGCGAGGCAGGATTGACATCTGCTCAACAGAGACGGATTCCCTGCGCTGACACAGTTCACAGTTACACGAGAAGCAATCTGAGCGGTCCGTCGACCGGAGACGTGTTTCCCAAGAGGTCGTTTAGCGAGTGAACAGCAGTGTGCGCGACTTTCAGGAGTGTGCCTGGAAAGTGCCAGAATCACCAGGAGCATCTGTGCAAAAGCTGCTGCCTCTGTGACCGCATTGAGGCACGTTCGCGTGTCTGCGAGTATATAGACGGCTCTTTCGCGTTCACTCCGAGGGAAACGGTCCGCTATTGCTTCTGTGCGCACAGACGCGATTCCCTTGTCTCTTGCGAACACAGGGAACTCTGTGCATCCAAATCTACAGGCTAAGGACGCGTCTGCATATGTTTTGGTGAACAATCGAGTGTGCGTGTTCTGACAGCTGCCTCTATGCAGACGTCTCCACAGAGCCACTTCTGAATGCCCCGCAGCCCAGGACTGAATGGATACACTAACAAGTGCACCGGTGTGAGCAACCACATATGCAGAAGGACGTCTTTCATCTCACAGAAGCGCGAACGTCTTGGCGTTCAAGCACATGGCAGAAACAAGGTGTGAACAGATGAGCTGCTGCTATTTTCTCCGTTCGGCATGCTTCGTTGTAGCTCTCTTGCCGGTCGCCGGCTTAGCGGCTTGCTTTGCGCGACTAGCTCTGGGGAGAGAAGGAGATAGCGCCGGAAACCTCGCCTTTTGCCTTCTTCGGCGCTGGAACCTGGTTGCTGCGCCTTCTCTTTGTCCATGTGCACACACACGATTCCTCAGCGAAAACCATGCAGAAACCTTTCCACGAGCACCCAGGGATGTGCACCCAGCACCACGTGCACGCACACGCAGCTAGAGAAAAGCACCTACCTTTTCACACACTGATGCCTAAGCAAACGCGTGGCCACACACACGCACACATCCGCAAGCGCGCCTACTCCCATCTATTGAGGGAAAGACGGACGAGCAACGTCCTGACAGGCTTGAGGGAAAAACGTCCGTTGACGGTTGGCGTACTGCACGCCCGCCTACGGGGCTGCAGGGGAATCCACATTTGGAAGGTACCTGAAGATGTGCGCCTGTTCTTGGAGCTCCGCTAGTAGGGTAGCAAAGACACTCGTAGGCAGTACTGAATGCTGCTCCGTGCTACTTCTCCTCCGCTGGCAAATGCTTCACAGTCGCCCGAGGAAAGACGTTTAACAATCGATCTCCAAGAGGAACGAAACACATGATGCCATAAGGCGAAAGAATAGCAGGGCATCTCTTCACAGGCTTGTCCCTGATCTATAGCTGAGGGCAAACACTTGTGTGCTTGTGGGAGAGCCTGTGTCTTTCCTGGAAGCGTTTGGGAGTTTTGCTCAGACGCGTGTTTCCTCAAGTTCAAGAATCAAGATCTAGGATACCTGCAGACAGGTGCCTGTTTGTGTGGAGACAGTCTGTTTGAAACTGTGTTCCTCAGCGCCCGCTCTTTCTCCCCGTCGCTCCACACGCCTGGGAGTCCCTTTCTTTCTCTCCACAAGCACGTGTGTTGACTTCGTCGCACATGTGCATCTGCACAAGCGTTGAGCTCAGCAGAGCGTGTCTCTTGACACTTGATGTGCGTTGGCTGTGTCTGCCTGCTCCAGTGAAGAGAGAAACGGGAAATCATCTTGGTAGAGGCAACAAAGCAAAAGCGAGGCAGGATTGACATCTGCTCAACAGAGACGGATTCCCTGCGCTGACACAGTTCACAGTTACACGAGAAGCAATCTGAGCGGTCCGTCGACCGGAGACGTGTTTCCCAAGAGGTCGTTTAGCGAGTGAACAGCAGTGTGCGCGACTTTCAGGAGTGTGCCTGGAAAGTGCCAGAATCACCAGGAGCATCTGTGCAAAAGCTGCTGCCTCTGTGACCGCATTGAGGCACGTTCGCGTGTCTGCGAGTATATAGACGGCTCTTTCGCGTTCACTCCGAGGGAAACGGTCCGCTATTGCTTCTGTGCGCACAGACGCGATTCCCTTGTCTCTTGCGAACACAGGGAACTCTGTGCATCCAAATCTACAGGCTAAGGACGCGTCTGCATATGTTTTGGTGAACAATCGAGTGTGCGTGTTCTGACAGCTGCCTCTATGCAGACGTCTCCACAGAGCCACTTCTGAATGCCCCGCAGCCCAGGACTGAATGGATACACTAACAAGTGCACCGGTGTGAGCAACCACATATGCAGAAGGACGTCTTTCATCTCACAGAAGCGCGAACGTCTTGGCGTTCAAGCACATGGCAGAAACAAGGTGTGAACAGATGAGCTGCTGCTATTTTCTCCGTTCGGCATGCTTCGTTGTAGCTCTCTTGCCGGTCGCCGGCTTAGCGGCTTGCTTTGCGCGACTAGCTCTGGGGAGAGAAGGAGATAGCGCCGGAAACCTCGCCTTTTGCCTTCTTCGGCGCTGGAACCTGGTTGCTGCGCCTTCTCTTTGTCCATGTGCACACACACGATTCCTCAGCGAAAACCATGCAGAAACCTTTCCACGAGCACCCAGGGATGTGCACCCAGCACCACGTGCACGCACACGCAGCTAGAGAAAAGCACCTACCTTTTCACACACTGATGCCTAAGCAAACGCGTGGCACACACACGCACACATCCGCAAGCGCGCCTACTCCCATCTATTGAGGGAAAGACGGACGAGCTCTTTGGTTGCTCTTCACAGGCTTGTCCCTGATCTATAGCTGAGGGCAAACACTTGTGTGCTTGTGGGAGAGCCTGTGTCTTTCCTGGAAGCGTTTGGGAGTTTTGCTCAGACGCGTGTTTCCTCAAGTTCAAGAATCAAGATCTAGGATACCTGCAGACAGGTGCCTGTTTGTGTGGAGACAGTCTGTTTGAAACTGTGTTCCTCAGCGCCCGCTCTTTCTCCCCGTCGCTCCACACGCCTGGGAGTCCCTTTCTTTCTCTCCACAAGCACGTGTGTTGACTTCGTCGCACATGTGCATCTGCACAAGCGTTGAGCTCAGCAGAGCGTGTCTCTTGACACTTGATGTGCGTTGGCTGTGTCTGCCTGCTCCAGTGAAGAGAGAAACGGGAAATCATCTTGGTAGAGGCAACAAAGCAAAAGCGAGGCAGGATTGACATCTGCTCAACAGAGACGGATTCCCTGCGCTGACACAGTTCACAGTTACACGAGAAGCAATCTGAGCGGTCCGTCGACCGGAGACGTGTTTCCCAAGAGGTCGTTTAGCGAGTGAACAGCAGTGTGCGCGACTTTCAGGAGTGTGCCTGGAAAGTGCCAGAATCACCAGGAGCATCTGTGCAAAAGCTGCTGCCTCTGTGACCGCATTGAGGCACGTTCGCGTGTCTGCGAGTATATAGACGGCTCTTTCGCGTTCACTCCGAGGGAAACGGTCCGCTATTGCTTCTGTGCGCACAGACGCGATTCCCTTGTCTCTTGCGAACACAGGGAACTCTGTGCATCCAAATCTACAGGCTAAGGACGCGTCTGCATATGTTTTGGTGAACAATCGAGTGTGCGTGTTCTGACAGCTGCCTCTATGCAGACGTCTCCACAGAGCCACTTCTGAATGCCCCGCAGCCCAGGACTGAATGGATACACTAACAAGTGCACCGGTGTGAGCAACCACATATGCAGAAGGACGTCTTTCATCTCACAGAAGCGCGAACGTCTTGGCGTTCAAGCACATGGCAGAAACAAGGTGTGAACAGATGAGCTGCTGCTATTTTCTCCGTTCGGCATGCTTCGTTGTAGCTCTCTTGCCGGTCGCCGGCTTAGCGGCTTGCTTTGCGCGACTAGCTCTGGGGAGAGAAGGAGATAGCGCCGGAAACCTCGCCTTTTGCCTTCTTCGGCGCTGGAACCTGGTTGCTGCGCCTTCTCTTTGTCCATGTGCACACACACGATTCCTCAGCGAAAACCATGCAGAAACCTTTCCACGAGCACCCAGGGATGTGCACCCAGCACCACGTGCACGCACACGCAGCTAGAGAAAAGCACCTACCTTTTCACACACTGATGCCTAAGCAAACGCGTGGCCACACACACGCACACATCCGCAAGCGCGCCTACTCCCATCTATTGAGAGAAAGACGGACGAGCTCTTTGGTTGCTCTTCACAGGCTTGTCCCTGATCTATAGCTGAGGGCAAACACTTGTGTGCTTGTGGGAGAGCCTGTGTCTTTCCTGGAAGCGTTTGGGAGTTTTGCTCAGACGCGTGTTTCCTCAAGTTCAAGAATCAAGATCTAGGATACCTGCAGACAGGTGCCTGTTTGTGTGGAGACAGTCTGTTTGAAACTGTGTTCCTCAGCGCCCGCTCTTTCTCCCCGTCGCTCCACACGCCTGGGAGTCCCTTTCTTTCTCTCCACAAGCACGTGTGTTGACTTCGTCGCACATGTGCATCTGCACAAGCGTTGAGCTCAGCAGAGCGTGTCTCTTGACACTTGATGTGCGTTGGCTGTGTCTGCCTGCTCCAGTGAAGAGAGAAACGGGAAATCATCTTGGTAGAGGCAACAAAGCAAAAGCGAGGCAGGATTGACATCTGCTCAACAGAGACGGATTCCCTGCGCTGACACAGTTCACAGTTACACGAGAAGCAATCTGAGCGGTCCGTCGACCGGAGACGTGTTTCCCAAGAGGTCGTTTAGCGAGTGAACAGCAGTGTGCGCGACTTTCAGGAGTGTGCCTGGAAAGTGCCAGAATCACCAGGAGCATCTGTGCAAAAGCTGCTGCCTCTGTGACCGCATTGAGGCACGTTCGCGTGTCTGCGAGTATATAGACGGCTCTTTCGCGTTCACTCCGAGGGAAACGGTCCGCTATTGCTTCTGTGCGCACAGACGCGATTCCCTTGTCTCTTGCGAACACAGGGAACTCTGTGCATCCAAATCTACAGGCTAAGGACGCGTCTGCATATGTTTTGGTGAACAATCGAGTGTGCGTGTTCTGACAGCTGCCTCTATGCAGACGTCTCCACAGAGCCACTTCTGAATGCCCCGCAGCCCAGGACTGAATGGATACACTAACAAGTGCACCGGTGTGAGCAACCACATATGCAGAAGGACGTCTTTCATCTCACAGAAGCGCGAACGTCTTGGCGTTCAAGCACATGGCAGAAACAAGGTGTGAACAGATGAGCTGCTGCTATTTTCTCCGTTCGGCATGCTTCGTTGTAGCTCTCTTGCCGGTCGCCGGCTTAGCGGCTTGCTTTGCGCGACTAGCTCTGGGGAGAGAAGGAGATAGCGCCGGAAACCTCGCCTTTTGCCTTCTTCGGCGCTGGAACCTGGTTGCTGCGCCTTCTCTTTGTCCATGTGCACACACACGATTCCTCAGCGAAAACCATGCAGAAACCTTTCCACGAGCACCCAGGGATGTGCACCCAGCACCACGTGCACGCACACGCAGCTAGAGAAAAGCACCTACCTTTTCACACACTGAAGCCTAAGCAAACGCGTGGCCACACACACGCACACATCCGCAAGCGCGCCTACTCCCATCTATTGAGGGAAAGACGGACGAGCTCTTTGGTTGCTCTTCACAGGCTTGTCCCTGATCTATAGCTGAGGGCAAACACTTGTGTGCTTGTGGGAGAGCCTGTGTCTTTCCTGGAAGCGTTTGGGAGTTTTGCTCAGACGCGTGTTTCCTCAAGTTCAAGAATCAAGATCTAGGATACCTGCAGACAGGTGCCTGTTTGTGTGGAGACAGTCTGTTTGAAACTGTGTTCCTCAGCGCCCGCTCTTTCTCCCCGTCGCTCCACACGCCTGGGAGTCCCTTTCTTTCTCTCCACAAGCACGTGTGTTGACTTCGTCGCACATGTGCATCTGCACAAGCGTTGAGCTCAGCAGAGCGTGTCTCTTGACACTTGATGTGCGTTGGCTGTGTCTGCCTGCTCCAGTGAAGAGAGAAACGGGAAATCATCTTGGTAGAGGCAACAAAGCAAAAGCGAGGCAGGATTGACATCTGCTCAACAGAGACGGATTCCCTGCGCTGACACAGTTCACAGTTACACGAGAAGCAATCTGAGCGGTCCGTCGACCGGAGACGTGTTTCCCAAGAGGTCGTTTAGCGAGTGAACAGCAGTGTGCGCGACTTTCAGGAGTGTGCCTGGAAAGTGCCAGAATCACCAGGAGCATCTGTGCAAAAGCTGCTGCCTCTGTGACCGCATTGAGGCACGTTCGCGTGTCTGCGAGTATATAGACGGCTCTTTCGCGTTCACTCCGAGGGAAACGGTCCGCTATTGCTTCTGTGCGCACAGACGCGATTCCCTTGTCTCTTGCGAACACAGGGAACTCTGTGCATCCAAATCTACAGGCTAAGGACGCGTCTGCATATGTTTTGGTGAACAATCGAGTGTGCGTGTTCTGACAGCTGCCTCTATGCAGACGTCTCCACAGAGCCACTTCTGAATGCCCCGCAGCCCAGGACTGAATGGATACACTAACAAGTGCACCGGTGTGAGCAACCACATATGCAGAAGGACGTCTTTCATCTCACAGAAGCGCGAACGTCTTGGCGTTCAAGCACATGGCAGAAACAAGGTGTGAACAGATGAGCTGCTGCTATTTTCTCCGTTCGGCATGCTTCGTTGTAGCTCTCTTGCCGGTCGCCGGCTTAGCGGCTTGCTTTGCGCGACTAGCTCTGGGGAGAGAAGGAGATAGCGCCGGAAACCTCGCCTTTTGCCTTCTTCGGCGCTGGAACCTGGTTGCTGCGCCTTCTCTTTGTCCATGTGCACACACACGATTCCTCAGCGAAAACCATGCAGAAACCTTTCCACGAGCACCCAGGGATGTGCACCCAGCACCACGTGCACGCACACGCAGCTAGAGAAAAGCACCTACCTTTTCACACACTGATGCCTAAGCAAACGCGTGGCCACACACACGCACACATCCGCAAGCGCGCCTACTCCCATCTATTGAGGGAAAGACGGACGAGCAACGTCCTGACAGGCTTGAGGGGAAAAACGTCCGTTGACGGTTGGCGTACTGCACGCCCGCCTACGGGGCTGCAGGGGAATCCACATTTGGAAGGTACCTGAAGATGTGCGCCTGTTCTTGGAGCTCCGCTAGTAGGGTAGCAAAGACACTCGTAGGCAGTACTGAATGCTGCTCCGTGCTACTTCTCCTCCGCTGGCAAATGCTTCACAGTCGCCCGAGGAAAGACGTTTAACAATCGATCTCCAAGAGGAACGAAACACATGATGCCATAAGGCGAAAGAATAGCAGGGCATCTCTTCACAGGCTTGTCCCTGATCTATAGCTGAGGGCAAACACTTGTGTGCTTGTGGGAGAGCCTGTGTCTTTCCTGGAAGCGTTTGGGAGTTTTGCTCAGACGCGTGTTTCCTCAAGTTCAAGAATCAAGATCTAGGATACCTGCAGACAGGTGCCTGTTTGTGTGGAGACAGTCTGTTTGAAACTGTGTTCCTCAGCGCCCGCTCTTTCTCCCCGTCGCTCCACACGCCTGGGAGTCCCTTTCTTTCTCTCCACAAGCACGTGTGTTGACTTCGTCGCACATGTGCATCTGCACAAGCGTTGAGCTCAGCAGAGCGTGTCTCTTGACACTTGATGTGCGTTGGCTGTGTCTGCCTGCTCCAGTGAAGAGAGAAACGGGAAATCATCTTGGTAGAGGCAACAAAGCAAAAGCGAGGCAGGATTGACATCTGCTCAACAGAGACGGATTCCCTGCGCTGACACAGTTCACAGTTACACGAGAAGCAATCTGAGCGGTCCGTCGACCGGAGACGT
The DNA here is from genome assembly GCF_037038585.1 of Patagioenas fasciata. NCBI lineage: Eukaryota > Metazoa > Chordata > Aves > Columbiformes > Columbidae > Patagioenas > Patagioenas fasciata. Next base: position 435,250 of record NW_027288781.1, on the reverse strand, counting down.
GTTTCCCAAGAGGTCGTTTAGCGAGTGAACAGCAGTGTGCGCGACTTTCAGGAGTGTGCCTGGAAAGTGCCAGAATCACCAGGAGCATCTGTGCAAAAGCTGCTGCCTCTGTGACCGCATTGAGGCACGTTCGCGTGTCTGCGAGTATATAGACGGCTCTTTCGCGTTCACTCCGAGGGAAACGGTCCGCTATTGCTTCTGTGCGCACAGACGCGATTCCCTTGTCTCTTGCGAACACAGGGAACTCTGTGCATCCAAATCTACAGGCTAAGGACGCGTCTGCATATGTTTTGGTGAACAATCGAGTGTGCGTGTTCTGACAGCTGCCTCTATGCAGACGTCTCCACAGAGCCACTTCTGAATGCCCCGCAGCCCAGGACTGAATGGATACACTAACAAGTGCACCGGTGTGAGCAACCACATATGCAGAAGGACGTCTTTCATCTCACAGAAGCGCGAACGTCTTGGCGTTCAAGCACATGGCAGAAACAAGGTGTGAACAGATGAGCTGCTGCTATTTTCTCCGTTCGGCATGCTTCGTTGTAGCTCTCTTGCCGGTCGCCGGCTTAGCGGCTTGCTTTGCGCGACTAGCTCTGGGGAGAGAAGGAGATAGCGCCGGAAACCTCGCCTTTTGCCTTCTTCGGCGCTGGAACCTGGTTGCTGCGCCTTCTCTTTGTCCATGTGCACACACACGATTCCTCAGCGAAAACCATGCAGAAACCTTTCCACGAGCACCCAGGGATGTGCACCCAGCACCACGTGCACGCACACGCAGCTAGAGAAAAGCACCTACCTTTTCACACACTGATGCCTAAGCAAACGCGTGGCCACACACACGCACACATCCGCAAGCGCGCCTACTCCCATCTATTGAGGGAAAGACGGACGAGCTCTTTGGTTGCTCTTCACAGGCTTGTCCCTGATCTATAGCTGAGGGCAAACACTTGTGTGCTTGTGGGAGAGCCTGTGTCTTTCCTGGAAGCGTTTGGGAGTTTTGCTCAGACGCGTGTTTCCTCAAGTTCAAGAATCAAGATCTAGGATACCTGCAGACAGGTGCCTGTTTGTGTGGAGACAGTCTGTTTGAAACTGTGTTCCTCAGCGCCCGCTCTTTCTCCCCGTCGCTCCACACGCCTGGGAGTCCCTTTCTTTCTCTCCACAAGCACGTGTGTTGACTTCGTCGCACATGTGCATCTGCACAAGCGTTGAGCTCAGCAGAGCGTGTCTCTTGACACTTGATGTGCGTTGGCTGTGTCTGCCTGCTCCAGTGAAGAGAGAAACGGGAAATCATCTTGGTAGAGGCAACAAAGCAAAAGCGAGGCAGGATTGACATCTGCTCAACAGAGACGGATTCCCTGCGCTGACACAGTTCACAGTTACACGAGAAGCAATCTGAGCGGTCCGTCGACCGGAGACGTGTTTCCCAAGAGGTCGTTTAGCGAGTGAACAGCAGTGTGCGCGACTTTCAGGAGTGTGCCTGGAAAGTGCCAGAATCACCAGGAGCATCTGTGCAAAAGCTGCTGCCTCTGTGACCGCATTGAGGCACGTTCGCGTGTCTGCGAGTATATAGACGGCTCTTTCGCGTTCACTCCGAGGGAAACGGTCCGCTATTGCTTCTGTGCGCACAGACGCGATTCCCTTGTCTCTTGCGAACACAGGGAACTCTGTGCATCCAAATCTACAGGCTAAGGACGCGTCTGCATATGTTTTGGTGAACAATCGAGTGTGCGTGTTCTGACAGCTGCCTCTATGCAGACGTCTCCACAGAGCCACTTCTGAATGCCCCGCAGCCCAGGACTGAATGGATACACTAACAAGTGCACCGGTGTGAGCAACCACATATGCAGAAGGACGTCTTTCATCTCACAGAAGCGCGAACGTCTTGGCGTTCAAGCACATGGCAGAAACAAGGTGTGAACAGATGAGCTGCTGCTATTTTCTCCGTTCGGCATGCTTCGTTGTAGCTCTCTTGCCGGTCGCCGGCTTAGCGGCTTGCTTTGCGCGACTAGCTCTGGGGAGAGAAGGAGATAGCGCCGGAAACCTCGCCTTTTGCCTTCTTCGGCGCTGGAACCTGGTTGCTGCGCCTTCTCTTTGTCCATGTGCACACACACGATTCCTCAGCGAAAACCATGCAGAAACCTTTCCACGAGCACCCAGGGATGTGCACCCAGCACCACGTGCACGCACACGCAGCTAGAGAAAAGCACCTACCTTTTCACACACTGATGCCTAAGCAAACGCGTGGCCACACACACGCACACATCCGCAAGCGCGCCTACTCCCATCTATTGAGGGAAAGACGGACGAGCTCTTTGGTTGCTCTTCACAGGCTTGTCCCTGATCTATAGCTGAGGGCAAACACTTGTGTGCTTGTGGGAGAGCCTGTGTCTTTCCTGGAAGCGTTTGGGAGTTTTGCTCAGACGCGTGTTTCCTCAAGTTCAAGAATCAAGATCTAGGATACCTGCAGACAGGTGCCTGTTTGTGTGGAGACAGTCTGTTTGAAACTGTGTTCCTCAGCGCCCGCTCTTTCTCCCCGTCGCTCCACACGCCTGGGAGTCCCTTTCTTTCTCTCCACAAGCACGTGTGTTGACTTCGTCGCACATGTGCATCTGCACAAGCGTTGAGCTCAGCAGAGCGTGTCTCTTGACACTTGATGTGCGTTGGCTGTGTCTGCCTGCTCCAGTGAAGAGAGAAACGGGAAATCATCTTGGTAGAGGCAACAAAGCAAAAGCGAGGCAGGATTGACATCTGCTCAACAGAGACGGATTCCCTGCGCTGACACAGTTCACAGTTACACGAGAAGCAATCTGAGCGGTCCGTCGACCGGAGACGTGTTTCCCAAGAGGTCGTTTAGCGAGTGAACAGCAGTGTGCGCGACTTTCAGGAGTGTGCCTGGAAAGTGCCAGAATCACCAGGAGCATCTGTGCAAAAGCTGCTGCCTCTGTGACCGCATTGAGGCACGTTCGCGTGTCTGCGAGTATATAGACGGCTCTTTCGCGTTCACTCCGAGGGAAACGGTCCGCTATTGCTTCTGTGCGCACAGACGCGATTCCCTTGTCTCTTGCGAACACAGGGAACTCTGTGCATCCAAATCTACAGGCTAAGGACGCGTCTGCATATGTTTTGGTGAACAATCGAGTGTGCGTGTTCTGACAGCTGCCTCTATGCAGACGTCTCCACAGAGCCACTTCTGAATGCCCCGCAGCCCAGGACTGAATGGATACACTAACAAGTGCACCGGTGTGAGCAACCACATATGCAGAAGGACGTCTTTCATCTCACAGAAGCGCGAACGTCTTGGCGTTCAAGCACATGGCAGAAACAAGGTGTGAACAGATGAGCTGCTGCTATTTTCTCCGTTCGGCATGCTTCGTTGTAGCTCTCTTGCCGGTCGCCGGCTTAGCGGCTTGCTTTGCGCGACTAGCTCTGGGGAGAGAAGGAGATAGCGCCGGAAACCTCGCCTTTTGCCTTCTTCGGCGCTGGAACCTGGTTGCTGCGCCTTCTCTTTGTCCATGTGCACACACACGATTCCTCAGCGAAAACCATGCAGAAACCTTTCCACGAGCACCCAGGGATGTGCACCCAGCACCACGTGCACGCACACGCAGCTAGAGAAAAGCACCTACCTTTTCACACACTGATGCCTAAGCAAACGCGTGGCCACACACACGCACACATCCGCAAGCGCGCCTACTCCCATCTATTGAGGGAAAGACGGACGAGCAACGTCCTGACAGGCTTGAGGGGAAAAACGTCCGTTGACGGTTGGCGTACTGCACGCCCGCCTACGGGGCTGCAGGGGAATCCACATTTGGAAGGTACCTGAAGATGTGCGCCTGTTCTTGGAGCTCCGCTAGTAGGGTAGCAAAGACACTCGTAGGCAGTACTGAATGCTGCTCCGTGCTACTTCTCCTCCGCTGGCAAATGCTTCACAGTCGCCCGAGGAAAGACGTTTAACAATCGATCTCCAAGAGGAACGAAACACATGATGCCATAAGGCGAAAGAATAGCAGGGCATCTCTTCACAGGCTTGTCCCTGATCTATAGCTGAGGGCAAACACTTGTGTGCTTGTGGGAGAGCCTGTGTCTTTCCTGGAAGCGTTTGGGAGTTTTGCTCAGACGCGTGTTTCCTCAAGTTCAAGAATCAAGATCTAGGATACCTGCAGACAGGTGCCTGTTTGTGTGGAGACAGTCTGTTTGAAACTGTGTTCCTCAGCGCCCGCTCTTTCTCCCCGTCGCTCCACACGCCTGGGAGTCCCTTTCTTTCTCTCCACAAGCACGTGTGTTGACTTCGTCGCACATGTGCATCTGCACAAGCGTTGAGCTCAGCAGAGCGTGTCTCTTGACACTTGATGTGCGTTGGCTGTGTCTGCCTGCTCCAGTGAAGAGAGAAACGGGAAATCATCTTGGTAGAGGCAACAAAGCAAAAGCGAGGCAGGATTGACATCTGCTCAACAGAGACGGATTCCCTGCGCTGACACAGTTCACAGTTACACGAGAAGCAATCTGAGCGGTCCGTCGACCGGAGACGTGTTTCCCAAGAGGTCGTTTAGCGAGTGAACAGCAGTGTGCGCGACTTTCAGGAGTGTGCCTGGAAAGTGCCAGAATCACCAGGAGCATCTGTGCAAAAGCTGCTGCCTCTGTGACCGCATTGAGGCACGTTCGCGTGTCTGCGAGTATATAGACGGCTCTTTCGCGTTCACTCCGAGGGAAACGGTCCGCTATTGCTTCTGTGCGCACAGACGCGATTCCCTTGTCTCTTGCGAACACAGGGAACTCTGTGCATCCAAATCTACAGGCTAAGGACGCGTCTGCATATGTTTTGGTGAACAATCGAGTGTGCGTGTTCTGACAGCTGCCTCTATGCAGACGTCTCCACAGAGCCACTTCTGAATGCCCCGCAGCCCAGGACTGAATGGATACACTAACAAGTGCACCGGTGTGAGCAACCACATATGCAGAAGGACGTCTTTCATCTCACAGAAGCGCGAACGTCTTGGCGTTCAAGCACATGGCAGAAACAAGGTGTGAACAGATGAGCTGCTGCTATTTTCTCCGTTCGGCATGCTTCGTTGTAGCTCTCTTGCCGGTCGCCGGCTTAGCGGCTTGCTTTGCGCGACTAGCTCTGGGGAGAGAAGGAGATAGCGCCGGAAACCTCGCCTTTTGCCTTCTTCGGCGCTGGAACCTGGTTGCTGCGCCTTCTCTTTGTCCATGTGCACACACACGATTCCTCAGCGAAAACCATGCAGAAACCTTTCCACGAGCACCCAGGGATGTGCACCCAGCACCACGTGCACGCACACGCAGCTAGAGAAAAGCACCTACCTTTTCACACACTGATGCCTAAGCAAACGCGTGGCCACACACACGCACACATCCGCAAGCGCGCCTACTCCCATCTATTGAGGGAAAGACGGACGAGCTCTTTGGTTGCTCTTCACAGGCTTGTCCCTGATCTATAGCTGAGGGCAAACACTTGTGTGCTTGTGGGAGAGCCTGTGTCTTTCCTGGAAGCGTTTGGGAGTTTTGCTCAGACGCGTGTTTCCTCAAGTTCAAGAATCAAGATCTAGGATACCTGCAGACAGGTGCCTGTTTGTGTGGAGACAGTCTGTTTGAAACTGTGTTCCTCAGCGCCCGCTCTTTCTCCCCGTCGCTCCACACGCCTGGGAGTCCCTTTCTTTCTCTCCACAAGCACGTGTGTTGACTTCGTCGCACATGTGCATCTGCACAAGCGTTGAGCTCAGCAGAGCGTGTCTCTTGACACTTGATGTGCGTTGGCTGTGTCTGCCTGCTCCAGTGAAGAGAGAAACGGGAAATCATCTTGGTAGAGGCAACAAAGCAAAAGCGAGGCAGGATTGACATCTGCTCAACAGAGACGGATTCCCTGCGCTGACACAGTTCACAGTTACACGAGAAGCAATCTGAGCGGTCCGTCGACCGGAGACGTGTTTCCCAAGAGGTCGTTTAGCGAGTGAACAGCAGTGTGCGCGACTTTCAGGAGTGTGCCTGGAAAGTGCCAGAATCACCAGGAGCATCTGTGCAAAAGCTGCTGCCTCTGTGACCGCATTGAGGCACGTTCGCGTGTCTGCGAGTATATAGACGGCTCTTTCGCGTTCACTCCGAGGGAAACGGTCCGCTATTGCTTCTGTGCGCACAGACGCGATTCCCTTGTCTCTTGCGAACACAGGGAACTCTGTGCATCCAAATCTACAGGCTAAGGACGCGTCTGCATATGTTTTGGTGAACAATCGAGTGTGCGTGTTCTGACAGCTGCCTCTATGCAGACGTCTCCACAGAGCCACTTCTGAATGCCCCGCAGCCCAGGACTGAATGGATACACTAACAAGTGCACCGGTGTGAGCAACCACATATGCAGAAGGACGTCTTTCATCTCACAGAAGCGCGAACGTCTTGGCGTTCAAGCACATGGCAGAAACAAGGTGTGAACAGATGAGCTGCTGCTATTTTCTCCGTTCGGCATGCTTCGTTGTAGCTCTCTTGCCGGTCGCCGGCTTAGCGGCTTGCTTTGCGCGACTAGCTCTGGGGAGAGAAGGAGATAGCGCCGGAAACCTCGCCTTTTGCCTTCTTCGGCGCTGGAACCTGGTTGCTGCGCCTTCTCTTTGTCCATGTGCACACACACGATTCCTCAGCGAAAACCATGCAGAAACCTTTCCACGAGCACCCAGGGATGTGCACCCAGCACCACGTGCACGCACACGCAGCTAGAGAAAAGCACCTACCTTTTCACACACTGATGCCTAAGCAAACGCGTGGCCACACACACGCACACATCCGCAAGCGCGCCTACTCCCATCTATTGAGGGAAAGACGGACGAGCTCTTTGGTTGCTCTTCACAGGCTTGTCCCTGATCTATAGCTGAGGGCAAACACTTGTGTGCTTGTGGGAGAGCCTGTGTCTTTCCTGGAAGCGTTTGGGAGTTTTGCTCAGACGCGTGTTTCCTCAAGTTCAAGAATCAAGATCTAGGATACCTGCAGACAGGTGCCTGTTTGTGTGGAGACAGTCTGTTTGAAACTGTGTTCCTCAGCGCCCGCTCTTTCTCCCCGTCGCTCCACACGCCTGGGAGTCCCTTTCTTTCTCTCCACAAGCACGTGTGTTGACTTCGTCGCACATGTGCATCTGCACAAGCGTTGAGCTCAGCAGAGCGTGTCTCTTGACACTTGATGTGCGTTGGCTGTGTCTGCCTGCTCCAGTGAAGAGAGAAACGGGAAATCATCTTGGTAGAGGCAACAAAGCAAAAGCGAGGCAGGATTGACATCTGCTCAACAGAGACGGATTCCCTGCGCTGACACAGTTCACAGTTACACGAGAAGCAATCTGAGCGGTCCGTCGACCGGAGACGTGTTTCCCAAGAGGTCGTTTAGCGAGTGAACAGCAGTGTGCGCGACTTTCAGGAGTGTGCCTGGAAAGTGCCAGAATCACCAGGAGCATCTGTGCAAAAGCTGCTGCCTCTGTGACCGCATTGAGGCACGTTCGCGTGTCTGCGAGTATATAGACGGCTCTTTCGCGTTCACTCCGAGGGAAACGGTCCGCTATTGCTTCTGTGCGCACAGACGCGATTCCCTTGTCTCTTGCGAACACAGGGAACTCTGTGCATCCAAATCTACAGGCTAAGGACGCGTCTGCATATGTTTTGGTGAACAATCGAGTGTGCGTGTTCTGACAGCTGCCTCTATGCAGACGTCTCCACAGAGCCACTTCTGAATGCCCCGCAGCCCAGGACTGAATGGATACACTAACAAGTGCACCGGTGTGAGCAACCACATATGCAGAAGGACGTCTTTCATCTCACAGAAGCGCGAACGTCTTGGCGTTCAAGCACATGGCAGAAACAAGGTGTGAACAGATGAGCTGCTGCTATTTTCTCCGTTCGGCATGCTTCGTTGTAGCTCTCTTGCCGGTCGCCGGCTTAGCGGCTTGCTTTGCGCGACTAGCTCTGGGGAGAGAAGGAGATAGCGCCGGAAACCTCGCCTTTTGCCTTCTTCGGCGCTGGAACCTGGTTGCTGCGCCTTCTCTTTGTCCATGTGCACACACACGATTCCTCAGCGAAAACCATGCAGAAACCTTTCCACGAGCACCCAGGGATGTGCACCCAGCACCACGTGCACGCACACGCAGCTAGAGAAAAGCACCTACCTTTTCACACACTGATGCCTAAGCAAACGCGTGGCCACACACACGCACACATCCGCAAGCGCGCCTACTCCCATCTATTGAGGGAAAGACGGACGAGCTCTTTGGTTGCTCTTCACAGGCTTGTCCCTGATCTATAGCTGAGGGCAAACACTTGTGTGCTTGTGGGAGAGCCTGTGTCTTTCCTGGAAGCGTTTGGGAGTTTTGCTCAGACGCGTGTTTCCTCAAGTTCAAGAATCAAGATCTAGGATACCTGCAGACAGGTGCCTGTTTGTGTGGAGACAGTCTGTTTGAAACTGTGTTCCTCAGCGCCCGCTCTTTCTCCCCGTCGCTCCACACGCCTGGGAGTCCCTTTCTTTCTCTCCACAAGCACGTGTGTTGACTTCGTCGCACATGTGCATCTGCACAAGCGTTGAGCTCAGCAGAGCGTGTCTCTTGACACTTGATGTGCGTTGGCTGTGTCTGCCTGCTCCAGTGAAGAGAGAAACGGGAAATCATCTTGGTAGAGGCAACAAAGCAAAAGCGAGGCAGGATTGACATCTGCTCAACAGAGACGGATTCCCTGCGCTGACACAGTTCACAGTTACACGAGAAGCAATCTGAGCGGTCCGTCGACCGGAGACGTGTTTCCCAAGAGGTCGTTTAGCGAGTGAACAGCAGTGTGCGCGACTTTCAGGAGTGTGCCTGGAAAGTGCCAGAATCACCAGGAGCATCTGTGCAAAAGCTGCTGCCTCTGTGACCGCATTGAGGCACGTTCGCGTGTCTGCGAGTATATAGACGGCTCTTTCGCGTTCACTCCGAGGGAAACGGTCCGCTATTGCTTCTGTGCGCACAGACGCGATTCCCTTGTCTCTTGCGAACACAGGGAACTCTGTGCATCCAAATCTACAGGCTAAGGACGCGTCTGCATATGTTTTGGTGAACAATCGAGTGTGCGTGTTCTGACAGCTGCCTCTATGCAGACGTCTCCACAGAGCCACTTCTGAATGCCCCGCAGCCCAGGACTGAATGGATACACTAACAAGTGCACCGGTGTGAGCAACCACATATGCAGAAGGACGTCTTTCATCTCACAGAAGCGCGAACGTCTTGGCGTTCAAGCACATGGCAGAAACAAGGTGTGAACAGATGAGCTGCTGCTATTTTCTCCGTTCGGCATGCTTCGTTGTAGCTCTCTTGCCGGTCGCCGGCTTAGCGGCTTGCTTTGCGCGACTAGCTCTGGGGAGAGAAGGAGATAGCGCCGGAAACCTCGCCTTTTGCCTTCTTCGGCGCTGGAACCTGGTTGCTGCGCCTTCTCTTTGTCCATGTGCACACACACGATTCCTCAGCGAAAACCATGCAGAAACCTTTCCACGAGCACCCAGGGATGTGCACCCAGCACCACGTGCACGCACACGCAGCTAGAGAAAAGCACCTACCTTTTCACACACTGATGCCTAAGCAAACGCGTGGCCACACACACGCACACATCCGCAAGCGCGCCTACTCCCATCTATTGAGGGAAAGACGGACGAGCTCTTTGGTTGCTCTTCACAGGCTTGTCCCTGATCTATAGCTGAGGGCAAACACTTGTGTGCTTGTGGGAGAGCCTGTGTCTTTCCTGGAAGCGTTTGGGAGTTTTGCTCAGACGCGTGTTTCCTCAAGTTCAAGAATCAAGATCTAGGATACCTGCAGACAGGTGCCTGTTTGTGTGGAGACAGTCTGTTTGAAACTGTGTTCCTCAGCGCCCGCTCTTTCTCCCCGTCGCTCCACACGCCTGGGAGTCCCTTTCTTTCTCTCCACAAGCACGTGTGTTGACTTCGTCGCACATGTGCATCTGCACAAGCGTTGAGCTCAGCAGAGCGTGTCTCTTGACACTTGATGTGCGTTGGCTGTGTCTGCCTGCTCCAGTGAAGAGAGAAACGGGAAATCATCTTGGTAGAGGCAACAAAGCAAAAGCGAGGCAGGATTGACATCTGCTCAACAGAGACGGATTCCCTGCGCTGACACAGTTCACAGTTACACGAGAAGCAATCTGAGCGGTCCGTCGACCGGAGACGTGTTTCCCAAGAGGTCGTTTAGCGAGTGAACAGCAGTGTGCGCGACTTTCAGGAGTGTGCCTGGAAAGTGCCAGAATCACCAGGAGCATCTGTGCAAAAGCTGCTGCCTCTGTGACCGCATTGAGGCACGTTCGCGTGTCTGCGAGTATATAGACGGCTCTTTCGCGTTCACTCCGAGGGAAACGGTCCGCTATTGCTTCTGTGCGCACAGACGCGATTCCCTTGTCTCTTGCGAACACAGGGAACTCTGTGCATCCAAATCTACAGGCTAAGGACGCGTCTGCATATGTTTTGGTGAACAATCGAGTGTGCGTGTTCTGACAGCTGCCTCTATGCAGACGTCTCCACAGAGCCACTTCTGAATGCCCCGCAGCCCAGGACTGAATGGATACACTAACAAGTGCACCGGTGTGAGCAACCACATATGCAGAAGGACGTCTTTCATCTCACAGAAGCGCGAACGTCTTGGCGTTCAAGCACATGGCAGAAACAAGGTGTGAACAGATGAGCTGCTGCTATTTTCTCCGTTCGGCATGCTTCGTTGTAGCTCTCTTGCCGGTCGCCGGCTTAGCGGCTTGCTTTGCGCGACTAGCTCTGGGGAGAGAAGGAGATAGCGCCGGAAACCTCGCCTTTTGCCTTCTTCGGCGCTGGAACCTGGTTGCTGCGCCTTCTCTTTGTCCATGTGCACACACACGATTCCTCAGCGAAAACCATGCAGAAACCTTTCCACGAGCACCCAGGGATGTGCACCCAGCACCACGTGCACGCACACGCAGCTAGAGAAAAGCACCTACCTTTTCACACACTGATGCCTAAGCAAACGCGTGGCCACACACACGCACACATCCGCAAGCGCGCCTACTCCCATCTATTGAGGGAAAGACGGACGAGCTCTTTGGTTGCTCTTCACAGGCTTGTCCCTGATCTATAGCTGAGGGCAAACACTTGTGTGCTTGTGGGAGAGCCTGTGTCTTTCCTGGAAGCGTTTGGGAGTTTTGCTCAGACGCGTGTTTCCTCAAGTTCAAGAATCAAGATCTAGGATACCTGCAGACAGGTGCCTGTTTGTGTGGAGACAGTCTGTTTGAAACTGTGTTCCTCAGCGCCCGCTCTTTCTCCCCGTCGCTCCACACGCCTGGGAGTCCCTTTCTTTCTCTCCACAAGCACGTGTGTTGACTTCGTCGCACATGTGCATCTGCACAAGCGTTGAGCTCAGCAGAGCGTGTCTCTTGACACTTGATGTGCGTTGGCTGTGTCTGCCTGCTCCAGTGAAGAGAGAAACGGGAAATCATCTTGGTAGAGGCAACAAAGCAAAAGCGAGGCAGGATTGACATCTGCTCAACAGAGACGGATTCCCTGCGCTGACACAGTTCACAGTTACACGAGAAGCAATCTGAGCGGTCCGTCGACCGGAGACGTGTTTCCCAAGAGGTCGTTTAGCGAGTGAACAGCAGTGTGCGCGACTTTCAGGAGTGTGCCTGGAAAGTGCCAGAATCACCAGGAGCATCTGTGCAAAAGCTGCTGCCTCTGTGACCGCATTGAGGCACGTTCGCGTGTCTGCGAGTATATAGACGGCTCTTTCGCGTTCACTCCGAGGGAAACGGTCCGCTATTGCTTCTGTGCGCACAGACGCGATTCCCTTGTCTCTTGCGAACACAGGGAACTCTGTGCATCCAAATCTACAGGCTAAGGACGCGTCTGCATATGTTTTGGTGAACAATCGAGTGTGCGTGTTCTGACAGCTGCCTCTATGCAGACGTCTCCACAGAGCCACTTCTGAATGCCCCGCAGCCCAGGACTGAATGGATACACTAACAAGTGCACCGGTGTGAGCAACCACATATGCAGAAGGACGTCTTTCATCTCACAGAAGCGCGAACGTCTTGGCGTTCAAGCACATGGCAGAAACAAGGTGTGAACAGATGAGCTGCTGCTATTTTCTCCGTTCGGCATGCTTCGTTGTAGCTCTCTTGCCGGTCGCCGGCTTAGCGGCTTGCTTTGCGCGACTAGCTCTGGGGAGAGAAGGAGATAGCGCCGGAAACCTCGCCTTTTGCCTTCTTCGGCGCTGGAACCTGGTTGCTGCGCCTTCTCTTTGTCCATGTGCACACACACGATTCCTCAGCGAAAACCATGCAGAAACCTTTCCACGAGCACCCAGGGATGTGCACCCAGCACCACGTGCACGCACACGCAGCTAGAGAAAAGCACCTACCTTTTCACACACTGATGCCTAAGCAAACGCGTGGCCACACACACGCACACATCCGCAAGCGCGCCTACTCCCATCTATTGAGGGAAAGACGGACGAGCTCTTTGGTTGCTCTTCACAGGCTTGTCCCTGATCTATAGCTGAGGGCAAACACTTGTGTGCTTGTGGGAGAGCCTGTGTCTTTCCTGGAAGCGTTTGGGAGTTTTGCTCAGACGCGTGTTTCCTCAAGTTCAAGAATCAAGATCTAGGATACCTGCAGACAGGTGCCTGTTTGTGTGGAGACAGTCTGTTTGAAACTGTGTTCCTCAGCGCCCGCTCTTTCTCCCCGTCGCTCCACACGCCTGGGAGTCCCTTTCTTTCTCTCCACAAGCACGTGTGTTGACTTCGTCGCACATGTGCATCTGCACAAGCGTTGAGCTCAGCAGAGCGTGTCTCTTGACACTTGATGTGCGTTGGCTGTGTCTGCCTGCTCCAGTGAAGAGAGAAACGGGAAATCATCTTGGTAGAGGCAACAAAGCAAAAGCGAGGCAGGATTGACATCTGCTCAACAGAGACGGATTCCCTGCGCTGACACAGTTCACAGTTACACGAGAAGCAATCTGAGCGGTCCGTCGACCGGAGACGTGTTTCCCAAGAGGTCGTTTAGCGAGTGAACAGCAGTGTGCGCGACTTTCAGGAGTGTGCCTGGAAAGTGCCAGAATCACCAGGAGCATCTGTGCAAAAGCTGCTGCCTCTGTGACCGCATTGAGGCACGTTCGCGTGTCTGCGAGTATATAGACGGCTCTTTCGCGTTCACTCCGAGGGAAACGGTCCGCTATTGCTTCTGTGCGCACAGACGCGATTCCCTTGTCTCTTGCGAACACAGGGAACTCTGTGCATCCAAATCTACAGGCTAAGGACGCGTCTGCATATGTTTTGGTGAACAATCGAGTGTGCGTGTTCTGACAGCTGCCTCTATGCAGACGTCTCCACAGAGCCACTTCTGAATGCCCCGCAGCCCAGGACTGAATGGATACACTAACAAGTGCACCGGTGTGAGCAACCACATATGCAGAAGGACGTCTTTCATCTCACAGAAGCGCGAACGTCTTGGCGTTCAAGCACATGGCAGAAACAAGGTGTGAACAGATGAGCTGCTGCTATTTTCTCCGTTCGGCATGCTTCGTTGTAGCTCTCTTGCCGGTCGCCGGCTTAGCGGCTTGCTTTGCGCGACTAGCTCTGGGGAGAGAAGGAGATAGCGCCGGAAACCTCGCCTTTTGCCTTCTTCGGCGCTGGAACCTGGTTGCTGCGCCTTCTCTTTGTCCATGTGCACACACACGATTCCTCAGCGAAAACCATGCAGAAACCTTTCCACGAGCACCCAGGGATGTGCACCCAGCACCACGTGCACGCACACGCAGCTAGAGAAAAGCACCTACCTTTTCACACACTGATGCCTAAGCAAACGCGTGGCCACACACACGCACACATCCGCAAGCGCGCCTACTCCCATCTATTGAGGGAAAGACGGACGAGCAACGTCCTGACAGGCTTGAGGGGAAAAACGTCCGTTGACGGTTGGCGTACTGCACGCCCGCCTACGGGGCTGCAGGGGAATCCACATTTGGAAGGTACCTGAAGATGTGTGCCTGTTCTTGGAGCTCCGCTAGTAGGGTAGCAAAGACACTCGTAGGCAGTACTGAATGCTGCTCCGTGCTACTTCTCCTCCGCTGGCAAATGCTTCACAGTCGCCCTAGGAAAGACGTTTAACAATCGATCTCCAAGAGGAACGAAACACATGATGCCATAAGGCGAAAGAATAGCAGGGCATCTCTTCACAGGCTTGTCCCTGATCTATAGCTGAGGGCAAACACTTGTGTGCTTGTGGGAGAGCCTGTGTCTTTCCTGGAAGCGTTTGGGAGTTTTGCTCAGACGCGTGTTTCCTCAAGTTCAAGAATCAAGATCTAGGATACCTGCAGACAGGTGCCTGTTTGTGTGGAGACAGTCTGTTTGAAACTGTGTTCCTCAGCGCCCGCTCTTTCTCCCCGTCGCTCCACACGCCTGGGAGTCCCTTTCTTTCTCTCCACAAGCACGTGTGTTGACTTCGTCGCACATGTGCATCTGCACAAGCGTTGAGCTCAGCAGAGCGTGTCTCTTGACACTTGATGTGCGTTGGCTGTGTCTGCCTGCTCCAGTGAAGAGAGAAACGGGAAATCATCTTGGTAGAGGCAACAAAGCAAAAGCGAGGCAGGATTGACATCTGCTCAACAGAGACGGATTCCCTGCGCTGACACAGTTCACAGTTACACGAGAAGCAATCTGAGCGGTCCGTCGACCGGAGACGTGTTTCCCAAGAGGTCGTTTAGCGAGTGAACAGCAGTGTGCGCGACTTTCAGGAGTGTGCCTGGAAAGTGCCAGAATCACCAGGAGCATCTGTGCAAAAGCTGCTGCCTCTGTGACCGCATTGAGGCACGTTCGCGTGTCTGCGAGTATATAGACGGCTCTTTCGCGTTCACTCCGAGGGAAACGGTCCGCTATTGCTTCTGTGCGCACAGACGCGATTCCCTTGTCTCTTGCGAACACAGGGAACTCTGTGCATCCAAATCTACAGGCTAAGGACGCGTCTGCATATGTTTTGGTGAACAATCGAGTGTGCGTGTTCTGACAGCTGCCTCTATGCAGACGTCTCCACAGAGCCACTTCTGAATGCCCCGCAGCCCAGGACTGAATGGATACACTAACAAGTGCACCGGTGTGAGCAACCACATATGCAGAAGGACGTCTTTCATCTCACAGAAGCGCGAACGTCTTGGCGTTCAAGCACATGGCAGAAACAAGGTGTGAACAGATGAGCTGCTGCTATTTTCTCCGTTCGGCATGCTTCGTTGTAGCTCTCTTGCCGGTCGCCGGCTTAGCGGCTTGCTTTGCGCGACTAGCTCTGGGGAGAGAAGGAGATAGCGCCAGAAACCTCGCCTTTTGCCTTCTTCGGCGCTGGAACCTGGTTGCTGCGCCTTCTCTTTGTCCATGTGCACACACACGATTCCTCAGCGAAAACCATGCAGAAACCTTTCCACGAGCACCCAGGGATGTGCACCCAGCACCACGTGCACGCACACGCAGCTAGAGAAAAGCACCTACCTTTTCACACACTGATGCCTAAGCAAACGCGTGGCCACACACACGCACACATCCGCAAGCGCGCCTACTCCCATCTATTGAGGGAAAGACGGACGAGCTCTTTGGTTGCTCTTCACAGGCTTGTCCCTGATCTATAGCTGAGGGCAAACACTTGTGTGCTTGTGGGAGAGCCTGTGTCTTTCCTGGAAGCGTTTGGGAGTTTTGCTCAGACGCGTGTTTCCTCAAGTTCAAGAATCAAGATCTAGGATACCTGCAGACAGGTGCCTGTTTGTGTGGAGACAGTCTGTTTGAAACTGTGTTCCTCAGCGCCCGCTCTTTCTCCCCGTCGCTCCACACGCCTGGGAGTCCCTTTCTTTCTCTCCACAAGCACGTGTGTTGACTTCGTCGCACATGTGCATCTGCACAAGCGTTGAGCTCAGCAGAGCGTGTCTCTTGACACTTGATGTGCGTTGGCTGTGTCTGCCTGCTCCAGTGAAGAGAGAAACGGGAAATCATCTTGGTAGAGGCAACAAAGCAAAAGCGAGGCAGGATTGACATCTGCTCAACAGAGACGGATTCCCTGCGCTGACACAGTTCACAGTTACACGAGAAGCAATCTGAGCGGTCCGTCGACCGGAGACGTGTTTCCCAAGAGGTCGTTTAGCGAGTGAACAGCAGTGTGCGCGACTTTCAGGAGTGTGCCTGGAAAGTGCCAGAATCACCAGGAGCATCTGTGCAAAAGCTGCTGCCTCTGTGACCGCATTGAGGCACGTTCGCGTGTCTGCGAGTATATAGACGGCTCTTTCGCGTTCACTCCGAGGGAAACGGTCCGCTATTGCTTCTGTGCGCACAGACGCGATTCCCTTGTCTCTTGCGAACACAGGGAACTCTGTGCATCCAAATCTACAGGCTAAGGACGCGTCTGCATATGTTTTGGTGAACAATCGAGTGTGCGTGTTCTGACAGCTGCCTCTATGCAGACGTCTCCACAGAGCCATTTCTGAATGCCCCGCAGCCCAGGACTGAATGGATACACTAACAAGTGCACCGGTGTGAGCAACCACATATGCAGAAGGACGTCTTTCATCTCACAGAAGCGCGAACGTCTTGGCGTTCAAGCACATGGCAGAAACAAGGTGTGAACAGATGAGCTGCTGCTATTTTCTCCGTTCGGCATGCTTCGTTGTAGCTCTCTTGCCGGTCGCCGGCTTAGCGGCTTGCTTTGCGCGACTAGCTCTGGGGAGAGAAGGAGATAGCGCCGGAAACCTCGCCTTTTGCCTTCTTCGGCGCTGGAACCTGGTTGCTGCGCCTTCTCTTTGTCCATGTGCACACACACGATTCCTCAGCGAAAACCATGCAGAAACCTTTCCACGAGCACCCAGGGATGTGCACCCAGCACCACGTGCACGCACACGCAGCTAGAGAAAAGCACCTACCTTTTCACACACTGAAGCCTAAGCAAACGCGTGGCCACACACACGCACACATCCGCAAGCGCGCCTACTCCCATCTATTGAGGGAAAGACGGACGAGCAACGTCCTGACAGGCTTGAGGGGAAAAACGTCCGTTGACGGTTGGCGTACTGCACGCCCGCCTACGGGGCTGCAGGGGAATCCACATTTGGAAGGTACCTGAAGATGTGTGCCTGTTCTTGGAGCTCCGCTAGTAGGGTAGCAAAGACACTCGTAGGCAGTACTGAATGCTGCTCCGTGCTACTTCTCCTCCGCTGGCAAATGCTTCACAGTCGCCCTAGGAAAGACGTTTAACAATCGATCTCCAAGAGGAACGAAACACATGATGCCATAAGGCGAAAGAATAGCAGGGCATCTCTTCACAGGCTTGTCCCTGATCTATAGCTGAGGGCAAACACTTGTGTGCTTGTGGGAGAGCCTGTGTCTTTCCTGGAAGCGTTTGGGAGTTTTGCTCAGACGCGTGTTTCCTCAAGTTCAAGAATCAAGATCTAGGATACCTGCAGACAGGTGCCTGTTTGTGTGGAGACAGTCTGTTTGAAACTGTGTTCCTCAGCGCCCGCTCTTTCTCCCCGTCGCTCCACACGCCTGGGAGTCCCTTTCTTTCTCTCCACAAGCACGTGTGTTGACTTCGTCGCACATGTGCATCTGCACAAGCGTTGAGCTCAGCAGAGCGTGTCTCTTGACACTTGATGTGCGTTGGCTGTGTCTGCCTGCTCCAGTGAAGAGAGAAACGGGAAATCATCTTGGTAGAGGCAACAAAGCAAAAGCGAGGCAGGATTGACATCTGCTCAACAGAGACGGATTCCCTGCGCTGACACAGTTCACAGTTACACGAGAAGCAATCTGAGCGGTCCGTCGACCGGAGACGTGTTTCCCAAGAGGTCGTTTAGCGAGTGAACAGCAGTGTGCGCGACTTTCAGGAGTGTGCCTGGAAAGTGCCAGAATCACCAGGAGCATCTGTGCAAAAGCTGCTGCCTCTGTGACCGCATTGAGGCACGTTCGCGTGTCTGCGAGTATATAGACGGCTCTTTCGCGTTCACTCCGAGGGAAACGGTCCGCTATTGCTTCTGTGCGCACAGACGCGATTCCCTTGTCTCTTGCGAACACAGGGAACTCTGTGCATCCAAATCTACAGGCTAAGGACGCGTCTGCATATGTTTTGGTGAACAATCGAGTGTGCGTGTTCTGACAGCTGCCTCTATGCAGACGTCTCCACAGAGCCATTTCTGAATGCCCCGCAGCCCAGGACTGAATGGATACACTAACAAGTGCACCGGTGTGAGCAACCACATATGCAGAAGGACGTCTTTCATCTCACAGAAGCGCGAACGTCTTGGCGTTCAAGCACATGGCAGAAACAAGGTGTGAACAGATGAGCTGCTGCTATTTTCTCCGTTCGGCATGCTTCGTTGTAGCTCTCTTGCCGGTCGCCGGCTTAGCGGCTTGCTTTGCGCGACTAGCTCTGGGGAGAGAAGGAGATAGCGCCGGAAACCTCGCCTTTTGCCTTCTTCGGCGCTGGAACCTGGTTGCTGCGCCTTCTCTTTGTCCATGTGCACACACACGATTCCTCAGCGAAAACCATGCAGAAACCTTTCCACGAGCACCCAGGGATGTGCACCCAGCACCACGTGCACGCACACGCAGCTAGAGAAAAGCACCTACCTTTTCACACACTGATGCCTAAGCAAACGCGTGGCCACACACACGCACACATCCGCAAGCGCGCCTACTCCCATCTATTGAGGGAAAGACGGACGAGCTCTTTGGTTGCTCTTCACAGGCTTGTCCCTGATCTATAGCTGAGGGCAAACACTTGTGTGCTTGTGGGAGAGCCTGTGTCTTTCCTGGAAGCGTTTGGGAGTTTTGCTCAGACGCGTGTTTCCTCAAGTTCAAGAATCAAGATCTAGGATACCTGCAGACAGGTGCCTGTTTGTGTGGAGACAGTCTGTTTGAAACTGTGTTCCTCAGCGCCCGCTCTTTCTCCCCGTCGCTCCACACGCCTGGGAGTCCCTTTCTTTCTCTCCACAAGCACGTGTGTTGACTTCGTCGCACATGTGCATCTGCACAAGCGTTGAGCTCAGCAGAGCGTGTCTCTTGACACTTGATGTGCGTTGGCTGTGTCTGCCTGCTCCAGTGAAGAGAGAAACGGGAAATCATCTTGGTAGAGGCAACAAAGCAAAAGCGAGGCAGGATTGACATCTGCTCAACAGAGACGGATTCCCTGCGCTGACACAGTTCACAGTTACACGAGAAGCAATCTGAGCGGTCCGTCGACCGGAGACGTGTTTCCCAAGAGGTCGTTTAGCGAGTGAACAGCAGTGTGCGCGACTTTCAGGAGTGTGCCTGGAAAGTGCCAGAATCACCAGGAGCATCTGTGCAAAAGCTGCTGCCTCTGTGACCGCATTGAGGCACGTTCGCGTGTCTGCGAGTATATAGACGGCTCTTTCGCGTTCACTCCGAGGGAAACGGTCCGCTATTGCTTCTGTGCGCACAGACGCGATTCCCTTGTCTCTTGCGAACACAGGGAACTCTGTGCATCCAAATCTACAGGCTAAGGACGCGTCTGCATATGTTTTGGTGAACAATCGAGTGTGCGTGTTCTGACAGCTGCCTCTATGCAGACGTCTCCACAGAGCCACTTCTGAATGCCCCGCAGCCCAGGACTGAATGGATACACTAACAAGTGCACCGGTGTGAGCAACCACATATGCAGAAGGACGTCTTTCATCTCACAGAAGCGCGAACGTCTTGGCGTTCAAGCACATGGCAGAAACAAGGTGTGAACAGATGAGCTGCTGCTATTTTCTCCGTTCGGCATGCTTCGTTGTAGCTCTCTTGCCGGTCGCCGGCTTAGCGGCTTGCTTTGCGCGACTAGCTCTGGGGAGAGAAGGAGATAGCGCCGGAAACCTCGCCTTTTGCCTTCTTCGGCGCTGGAACCTGGTTGCTGCGCCTTCTCTTTGTCCATGTGCACACACACGATTCCTCAGCGAAAACCATGCAGAAACCTTTCCACGAGCACCCAGGGATGTGCACCCAGCACCACGTGCACGCACACGCAGCTAGAGAAAAGCACCTACCTTTTCACACACTGATGCCTAAGCAAACGCGTGGCCACACACACGCACACATCCGCAAGCGCGCCTACTCCCATCTATTGAGGGAAAGACGGACGAGCAACGTCCTGACAGGCTTGAGGGGAAAAACGTCCGTTGACGGTTGGCGTACTGCACGCCCGCCTACGGGGCTGCAGGGGAATCCACATTTGGAAGGTACCTGAAGATGTGTGCCTGTTCTTGGAGCTCCGCTAGTAGGGTAGCAAAGACACTCGTAGGCAGTACTGAATGCTGCTCCGTGCTACTTCTCCTCCGCTGGCAAATGCTTCACAGTCGCCCTAGGAAAGACGTTTAACAATCGATCTCCAAGAGGAACGAAACACATGATGCCATAAGGCGAAAGAATAGCAGGGCATCTCTTCACAGGCTTGTCCCTGATCTATAGCTGAGGGCAAACACTTGTGTGCTTGTGGGAGAGCCTGTGTCTTTCCTGGAAGCGTTTGGGAGTTTTGCTCAGACGCGTGTTTCCTCAAGTTCAAGAATCAAGATCTAGGATACCTGCAGACAGGTGCCTGTTTGTGTGGAGACAGTCTGTTTGAAACTGTGTTCCTCAGCGCCCGCTCTTTCTCCCCGTCGCTCCACACGCCTGGGAGTCCCTTTCTTTCTCTCCACAAGCACGTGTGTTGACTTCGTCGCACATGTGCATCTGCACAAGCGTTGAGCTCAGCAGAGCGTGTCTCTTGACACTTGATGTGCGTTGGCTGTGTCTGCCTGCTCCAGTGAAGAGAGAAACGGGAAATCATCTTGGTAGAGGCAACAAAGCAAAAGCGAGGCAGGATTGACATCTGCTCAACAGAGACGGATTCCCTGCGCTGACACAGTTCACAGTTACACGAGAAGCAATCTGAGCGGTCCGTCGACCGGAGACGTGTTTCCCAAGAGGTCGTTTAGCGAGTGAACAGCAGTGTGCGCGACTTTCAGGAGTGTGCCTGGAAAGTGCCAGAATCACCAGGAGCATCTGTGCAAAAGCTGCTGCCTCTGTGACCGCATTGAGGCACGTTCGCGTGTCTGCGAGTATATAGACGGCTCTTTCGCGTTCACTCCGAGGGAAACGGTCCGCTATTGCTTCTGTGCGCACAGACGCGATTCCCTTGTCTCTTGCGAACACAGGGAACTCTGTGCATCCAAATCTACAGGCTAAGGACGCGTCTGCATATGTTTTGGTGAACAATCGAGTGTGCGTGTTCTGACAGCTGCCTCTATGCAGACGTCTCCACAGAGCCACTTCTGAATGCCCCGCAGCCCAGGACTGAATGGATACACTAACAAGTGCACCGGTGTGAGCAACCACATATGCAGAAGGACGTCTTTCATCTCACAGAAGCGCGAACGTCTTGGCGTTCAAGCACATGGCAGAAACAAGGTGTGAACAGATGAGCTGCTGCTATTTTCTCCGTTCGGCATGCTTCGTTGTAGCTCTCTTGCCGGTCGCCGGCTTAGCGGCTTGCTTTGCGCGACTAGCTCTGGGGAGAGAAGGAGATAGCGCCGGAAACCTCGCCTTTTGCCTTCTTCGGCGCTGGAACCTGGTTGCTGCGCCTTCTCTTTGTCCATGTGCACACACACGATTCCTCAGCGAAAACCATGCAGAAACCTTTCCACGAGCACCCAGGGATGTGCACCCAGCACCACGTGCACGCACACGCAGCTAGAGAAAAGCACCTACCTTTTCACACACTGATGCCTAAGCAAACGCGTGGCCACACACACGCACACATCCGCAAGCGCGCCTACTCCCATCTATTGAGGGAAAGACGGACGAGCTCTTTGGTTGCTCTTCACAGGCTTGTCCCTGATCTATAGCTGAGGGCAAACACTTGTGTGCTTGTGGGAGAGCCTGTGTCTTTCCTGGAAGCGTTTGGGAGTTTTGCTCAGACGCGTGTTTCCTCAAGTTCAAGAATCAAGATCTAGGATACCTGCAGACAGGTGCCTGTTTGTGTGGAGACAGTCTGTTTGAAACTGTGTTCCTCAGCGCCCGCTCTTTCTCCCCGTCGCTCCACACGCCTGGGAGTCCCTTTCTTTCTCTCCACAAGCACGTGTGTTGACTTCGTCGCACATGTGCATCTGCACAAGCGTTGAGCTCAGCAGAGCGTGTCTCTTGACACTTGATGTGCGTTGGCTGTGTCTGCCTGCTCCAGTGAAGAGAGAAACGGGAAATCATCTTGGTAGAGGCAACAAAGCAAAAGCGAGGCAGGATTGACATCTGCTCAACAGAGACGGATTCCCTGCGCTGACACAGTTCACAGTTACACGAGAAGCAATCTGAGCGGTCCGTCGACCGGAGACGTGTTTCCCAAGAGGTCGTTTAGCGAGTGAACAGCAGTGTGCGCGACTTTCAGGAGTGTGCCTGGAAAGTGCCAGAATCACCAGGAGCATCTGTGCAAAAGCTGCTGCCTCTGTGACCGCATTGAGGCACGTTCGCGTGTCTGCGAGTATATAGACGGCTCTTTCGCGTTCACTCCGAGGGAAACGGTCCGCTATTGCTTCTGTGCGCACAGACGCGATTCCCTTGTCTCTTGCGAACACAGGGAACTCTGTGCATCCAAATCTACAGGCTAAGGACGCGTCTGCATATGTTTTGGTGAACAATCGAGTGTGCGTGTTCTGACAGCTGCCTCTATGCAGACGTCTCCACAGAGCCACTTCTGAATGCCCCGCAGCCCAGGACTGAATGGATACACTAACAAGTGCACCGGTGTGAGCAACCACATATGCAGAAGGACGTCTTTCATCTCACAGAAGCGCGAACGTCTTGGCGTTCAAGCACATGGCAGAAACAAGGTGTGAACAGATGAGCTGCTGCTATTTTCTCCGTTCGGCATGCTTCGTTGTAGCTCTCTTGCCGGTCGCCGGCTTAGCGGCTTGCTTTGCGCGACTAGCTCTGGGGAGAGAAGGAGATAGCGCCGGAAACCTCGCCTTTTGCCTTCTTCGGCGCTGGAACCTGGTTGCTGCGCCTTCTCTTTGTCCATGTGCACACACACGATTCCTCAGCGAAAACCATGCAGAAACCTTTCCACGAGCACCCAGGGATGTGCACCCAGCACCACGTGCACGCACACGCAGCTAGAGAAAAGCACCTACCTTTTCACACACTGATGCCTAAGCAAACGCGTGGCCACACACACGCACACATCCGCAAGCGCGCCTACTCCCATCTATTGAGAGAAAGACGGACGAGCTCTTTGGTTGCTCTTCACAGGCTTGTCCCTGATCTATAGCTGAGGGCAAACACTTGTGTGCTTGTGGGAGAGCCTGTGTCTTTCCTGGAAGCGTTTGGGAGTTTTGCTCAGACGCGTGTTTCCTCAAGTTCAAGAATCAAGATCTAGGATACCTGCAGACAGGTGCCTGTTTGTGTGGAGACAGTCTGTTTGAAACTGTGTTCCTCAGCGCCCGCTCTTTCTCCCCGTCGCTCCACACGCCTGGGAGTCCCTTTCTTTCTCTCCACAAGCACGTGTGTTGACTTCGTCGCACATGTGCATCTGCACAAGCGTTGAGCTCAGCAGAGCGTGTCTCTTGACACTTGATGTGCGTTGGCTGTGTCTGCCTGCTCCAGTGAAGAGAGAAACGGGAAATCATCTTGGTAGAGGCAACAAAGCAAAAGCGAGGCAGGATTGACATCTGCTCAACAGAGACGGATTCCCTGCGCTGACACAGTTCACAGTTACACGAGAAGCAATCTGAGCGGTCCGTCGACCGGAGACGTGTTTCCCAAGAGGTCGTTTAGCGAGTGAACAGCAGTGTGCGCGACTTTCAGGAGTGTGCCTGGAAAGTGCCAGAATCACCAGGAGCATCTGTGCAAAAGCTGCTGCCTCTGTGACCGCATTGAGGCACGTTCGCGTGTCTGCGAGTATATAGACGGCTCTTTCGCGTTCACTCCGAGGGAAACGGTCCGCTATTGCTTCTGTGCGCACAGACGCGATTCCCTTGTCTCTTGCGAACACAGGGAACTCTGTGCATCCAAATCTACAGGCTAAGGACGCGTCTGCATATGTTTTGGTGAACAATCGAGTGTGCGTGTTCTGACAGCTGCCTCTATGCAGACGTCTCCACAGAGCCATTTCTGAATGCCCCGCAGCCCAGGACTGAATGGATACACTAACAAGTGCACCGGTGTGAGCAACCACATATGCAGAAGGACGTCTTTCATCTCACAGAAGCGCGAACGTCTTGGCGTTCAAGCACATGGCAGAAACAAGGTGTGAACAGATGAGCTGCTGCTATTTTCTCCGTTCGGCATGCTTCGTTGTAGCTCTCTTGCCGGTCGCCGGCTTAGCGGCTTGCTTTGCGCGACTAGCTCTGGGGAGAGAAGGAGATAGCGCCGGAAACCTCGCCTTTTGCCTTCTTCGGCGCTGGAACCTGGTTGCTGCGCCTTCTCTTTGTCCATGTGCACACACACGATTCCTCAGCGAAAACCATGCAGAAACCTTTCCACGAGCACCCAGGGATGTGCACCCAGCACCACGTGCACGCACACGCAGCTAGAGAAAAGCACCTACCTTTTCACACACTGAAGCCTAAGCAAACGCGTGGCCACACACACGCACACATCCGCAAGCGCGCCTACTCCCATCTATTGAGGGAAAGACGGACGAGCAACGTCCTGACAGGCTTGAGGGGAAAAACGTCCGTTGACGGTTGGCGTACTGCACGCCCGCCTACGGGGCTGCAGGGGAATCCACATTTGGAAGGTACCTGAAGATGTGTGCCTGTTCTTGGAGCTCCGCTAGTAGGGTAGCAAAGACACTCGTAGGCAGTACTGAATGCTGCTCCGTGCTACTTCTCCTCCGCTGGCAAATGCTTCACAGTCGCCCTAGGAAAGACGTTTAACAATCGATCTCCAAGAGGAACGAAACACATGATGCCATAAGGCGAAAGAATAGCAGGGCATCTCTTCACAGGCTTGTCCCTGATCTATAGCTGAGGGCAAACACTTGTGTGCTTGTGGGAGAGCCTGTGTCTTTCCTGGAAGCGTTTGGGAGTTTTGCTCAGACGCGTGTTTCCTCAAGTTCAAGAATCAAGATCTAGGATACCTGCAGACAGGTGCCTGTTTGTGTGGAGACAGTCTGTTTGAAACTGTGTTCCTCAGCGCCCGCTCTTTCTCCCCGTCGCTCCACACGCCTGGGAGTCCCTTTCTTTCTCTCCACAAGCACGTGTGTTGACTTCGTCGCACATGTGCATCTGCACAAGCGTTGAGCTCAGCAGAGCGTGTCTCTTGACACTTGATGTGCGTTGGCTGTGTCTGCCTGCTCCAGTGAAGAGAGAAACGGGAAATCATCTTGGTAGAGGCAACAAAGCAAAAGCGAGGCAGGATTGACATCTGCTCAACAGAGACGGATTCCCTGCGCTGACACAGTTCACAGTTACACGAGAAGCAATCTGAGCGGTCCGTCGACCGGAGACGTGTTTCCCAAGAGGTCGTTTAGCGAGTGAACAGCAGTGTGCGCGACTTTCAGGAGTGTGCCTGGAAAGTGCCAGAATCACCAGGAGCATCTGTGCAAAAGCTGCTGCCTCTGTGACCGCATTGAGGCACGTTCGCGTGTCTGCGAGTATATAGACGGCTCTTTCGCGTTCACTCCGAGGGAAACGGTCCGCTATTGCTTCTGTGCGCACAGACGCGATTCCCTTGTCTCTTGCGAACACAGGGAACTCTGTGCATCCAAATCTACAGGCTAAGGACGCGTCTGCATATGTTTTGGTGAACAATCGAGTGTGCGTGTTCTGACAGCTGCCTCTATGCAGACGTCTCCACAGAGCCATTTCTGAATGCCCCGCAGCCCAGGACTGAATGGATACACTAACAAGTGCACCGGTGTGAGCAACCACATATGCAGAAGGACGTCTTTCATCTCACAGAAGCGCGAACGTCTTGGCGTTCAAGCACATGGCAGAAACAAGGTGTGAACAGATGAGCTGCTGCTATTTTCTCCGTTCGGCATGCTTCGTTGTAGCTCTCTTGCCGGTCGCCGGCTTAGCGGCTTGCTTTGCGCGACTAGCTCTGGGGAGAGAAGGAGATAGCGCCGGAAACCTCGCCTTTTGCCTTCTTCGGCGCTGGAACCTGGTTGCTGCGCCTTCTCTTTGTCCATGTGCACACACACGATTCCTCAGCGAAAACCATGCAGAAACCTTTCCACGAGCACCCAGGGATGTGCACCCAGCACCACGTGCACGCACACGCAGCTAGAGAAAAGCACCTACCTTTTCACACACTGATGCCTAAGCAAACGCGTGGCCACACACACGCACACATCCGCAAGCGCGCCTACTCCCATCTATTGAGGGAAAGACGGACGAGCTCTTTGGTTGCTCTTCACAGGCTTGTCCCTGATCTATAGCTGAGGGCAAACACTTGTGTGCTTGTGGGAGAGCCTGTGTCTTTCCTGGAAGCGTTTGGGAGTTTTGCTCAGACGCGTGTTTCCTCAAGTTCAAGAATCAAGATCTAGGATACCTGCAGACAGGTGCCTGTTTGTGTGGAGACAGTCTGTTTGAAACTGTGTTCCTCAGCGCCCGCTCTTTCTCCCCGTCGCTCCACACGCCTGGGAGTCCCTTTCTTTCTCTCCACAAGCACGTGTGTTGACTTCGTCGCACATGTGCATCTGCACAAGCGTTGAGCTCAGCAGAGCGTGTCTCTTGACACTTGATGTGCGTTGGCTGTGTCTGCCTGCTCCAGTGAAGAGAGAAACGGGAAATCATCTTGGTAGAGGCAACAAAGCAAAAGCGAGGCAGGATTGACATCTGCTCAACAGAGACGGATTCCCTGCGCTGACACAGTTCACAGTTACACGAGAAGCAATCTGAGCGGTCCGTCGACCGGAGACGTGTTTCCCAAGAGGTCGTTTAGCGAGTGAACAGCAGTGTGCGCGACTTTCAGGAGTGTGCCTGGAAAGTGCCAGAATCACCAGGAGCATCTGTGCAAAAGCTGCTGCCTCTGTGACCGCATTGAGGCACGTTCGCGTGTCTGCGAGTATATAGACGGCTCTTTCGCGTTCACTCCGAGGGAAACGGTCCGCTATTGCTTCTGTGCGCACAGACGCGATTCCCTTGTCTCTTGCGAACACAGGGAACTCTGTGCATCCAAATCTACAGGCTAAGGACGCGTCTGCATATGTTTTGGTGAACAATCGAGTGTGCGTGTTCTGACAGCTGCCTCTATGCAGACGTCTCCACAGAGCCACTTCTGAATGCCCCGCAGCCCAGGACTGAATGGATACACTAACAAGTGCACCGGTGTGAGCAACCACATATGCAGAAGGACGTCTTTCATCTCACAGAAGCGCGAACGTCTTGGCGTTCAAGCACATGGCAGAAACAAGGTGTGAACAGATGAGCTGCTGCTATTTTCTCCGTTCGGCATGCTTCGTTGTAGCTCTCTTGCCGGTCGCCGGCTTAGCGGCTTGCTTTGCGCGACTAGCTCTGGGGAGAGAAGGAGATAGCGCCGGAAACCTCGCCTTTTGCCTTCTTCGGCGCTGGAACCTGGTTGCTGCGCCTTCTCTTTGTCCATGTGCACACACACGATTCCTCAGCGAAAACCATGCAGAAACCTTTCCACGAGCACCCAGGGATGTGCACCCAGCACCACGTGCACGCACACGCAGCTAGAGAAAAGCACCTACCTTTTCACACACTGATGCCTAAGCAAACGCGTGGCCACACACACGCACACATCCGCAAGCGCGCCTACTCCCATCTATTGAGGGAAAGACGGACGAGCAACGTCCTGACAGGCTTGAGGGGAAAAACGTCCGTTGACGGTTGGCGTACTGCACGCCCGCCTACGGGGCTGCAGGGGAATCCACATTTGGAAGGTACCTGAAGATGTGTGCCTGTTCTTGGAGCTCCGCTAGTAGGGTAGCAAAGACACTCGTAGGCAGTACTGAATGCTGCTCCGTGCTACTTCTCCTCCGCTGGCAAATGCTTCACAGTCGCCCTAGGAAAGACGTTTAACAATCGATCTCCAAGAGGAACGAAACACATGATGCCATAAGGCGAAAGAATAGCAGGGCATCTCTTCACAGGCTTGTCCCTGATCTATAGCTGAGGGCAAACACTTGTGTGCTTGTGGGAGAGCCTGTGTCTTTCCTGGAAGCGTTTGGGAGTTTTGCTCAGACGCGTGTTTCCTCAAGTTCAAGAATCAAGATCTAGGATACCTGCAGACAGGTGCCTGTTTGTGTGGAGACAGTCTGTTTGAAACTGTGTTCCTCAGCGCCCGCTCTTTCTCCCCGTCGCTCCACACGCCTGGGAGTCCCTTTCTTTCTCTCCACAAGCACGTGTGTTGACTTCGTCGCACATGTGCATCTGCACAAGCGTTGAGCTCAGCAGAGCGTGTCTCTTGACACTTGATGTGCGTTGGCTGTGTCTGCCTGCTCCAGTGAAGAGAGAAACGGGAAATCATCTTGGTAGAGGCAACAAAGCAAAAGCGAGGCAGGATTGACATCTGCTCAACAGAGACGGATTCCCTGCGCTGACACAGTTCACAGTTACACGAGAAGCAATCTGAGCGGTCCGTCGACCGGAGACGTGTTTCCCAAGAGGTCGTTTAGCGAGTGAACAGCAGTGTGCGCGACTTTCAGGAGTGTGCCTGGAAAGTGCCAGAATCACCAGGAGCATCTGTGCAAAAGCTGCTGCCTCTGTGACCGCATTGAGGCACGTTCGCGTGTCTGCGAGTATATAGACGGCTCTTTCGCGTTCACTCCGAGGGAAACGGTCCGCTATTGCTTCTGTGCGCACAGACGCGATTCCCTTGTCTCTTGCGAACACAGGGAACTCTGTGCATCCAAATCTACAGGCTAAGGACGCGTCTGCATATGTTTTGGTGAACAATCGAGTGTGCGTGTTCTGACAGCTGCCTCTATGCAGACGTCTCCACAGAGCCACTTCTGAATGCCCCGCAGCCCAGGACTGAATGGATACACTAACAAGTGCACCGGTGTGAGCAACCACATATGCAGAAGGACGTCTTTCATCTCACAGAAGCGCGAACGTCTTGGCGTTCAAGCACATGGCAGAAACAAGGTGTGAACAGATGAGCTGCTGCTATTTTCTCCGTTCGGCATGCTTCGTTGTAGCTCTCTTGCCGGTCGCCGGCTTAGCGGCTTGCTTTGCGCGACTAGCTCTGGGGAGAGAAGGAGATAGCGCCGGAAACCTCGCCTTTTGCCTTCTTCGGCGCTGGAACCTGGTTGCTGCGCCTTCTCTTTGTCCATGTGCACACACACGATTCCTCAGCGAAAACCATGCAGAAACCTTTCCACGAGCACCCAGGGATGTGCACCCAGCACCACGTGCACGCACACGCAGCTAGAGAAAAGCACCTACCTTTTCACACACTGATGCCTAAGCAAACGCGTGGCCACACACACGCACACATCCGCAAGCGCGCCTACTCCCATCTATTGAGGGAAAGACGGACGAGCTCTTTGGTTGCTCTTCACAGGCTTGTCCCTGATCTATAGCTGAGGGCAAACACTTGTGTGCTTGTGGGAGAGCCTGTGTCTTTCCTGGAAGCGTTTGGGAGTTTTGCTCAGACGCGTGTTTCCTCAAGTTCAAGAATCAAGATCTAGGATACCTGCAGACAGGTGCCTGTTTGTGTGGAGACAGTCTGTTTGAAACTGTGTTCCTCAGCGCCCGCTCTTTCTCCCCGTCGCTCCACACGCCTGGGAGTCCCTTTCTTTCTCTCCACAAGCACGTGTGTTGACTTCGTCGCACATGTGCATCTGCACAAGCGTTGAGCTCAGCAGAGCGTGTCTCTTGACACTTGATGTGCGTTGGCTGTGTCTGCCTGCTCCAGTGAAGAGAGAAACGGGAAATCATCTTGGTAGAGGCAACAAAGCAAAAGCGAGGCAGGATTGACATCTGCTCAACAGAGACGGATTCCCTGCGCTGACACAGTTCACAGTTACACGAGAAGCAATCTGAGCGGTCCGTCGACCGGAGACGTGTTTCCCAAGAGGTCGTTTAGCGAGTGAACAGCAGTGTGCGCGACTTTCAGGAGTGTGCCTGGAAAGTGCCAGAATCACCAGGAGCATCTGTGCAAAAGCTGCTGCCTCTGTGACCGCATTGAGGCACGTTCGCGTGTCTGCGAGTATATAGACGGCTCTTTCGCGTTCACTCCGAGGGAAACGGTCCGCTATTGCTTCTGTGCGCACAGACGCGATTCCCTTGTCTCTTGCGAACACAGGGAACTCTGTGCATCCAAATCTACAGGCTAAGGACGCGTCTGCATATGTTTTGGTGAACAATCGAGTGTGCGTGTTCTGACAGCTGCCTCTATGCAGACGTCTCCACAGAGCCACTTCTGAATGCCCCGCAGCCCAGGACTGAATGGATACACTAACAAGTGCACCGGTGTGAGCAACCACATATGCAGAAGGACGTCTTTCATCTCACAGAAGCGCGAACGTCTTGGCGTTCAAGCACATGGCAGAAACAAGGTGTGAACAGATGAGCTGCTGCTATTTTCTCCGTTCGGCATGCTTCGTTGTAGCTCTCTTGCCGGTCGCCGGCTTAGCGGCTTGCTTTGCGCGACTAGCTCTGGGGAGAGAAGGAGATAGCGCCGGAAACCTCGCCTTTTGCCTTCTTCGGCGCTGGAACCTGGTTGCTGCGCCTTCTCTTTGTCCATGTGCACACACACGATTCCTCAGCGAAAACCATGCAGAAACCTTTCCACGAGCACCCAGGGATGTGCACCCAGCACCACGTGCACGCACACGCAGCTAGAGAAAAGCACCTACCTTTTCACACACTGATGCCTAAGCAAACGCGTGGCCACACACACGCACACATCCGCAAGCGCGCCTACTCCCATCTATTGAGGGAAAGACGGACGAGCAACGTCCTGACAGGCTTGAGGGGAAAAACGTCCGTTGACGGTTGGCGTACTGCACGCCCGCCTACGGGGCTGCAGGGGAATCCACATTTGGAAGGTACCTGAAGATGTGTGCCTGTTCTTGGAGCTCCGCTAGTAGGGTAGCAAAGACACTCGTAGGCAGTACTGAATGCTGCTCCGTGCTACTTCTCCTCCGCTGGCAAATGCTTCACAGTCGCCCTAGGAAAGACGTTTAACAATCGATCTCCAAGAGGAACGAAACACATGATGCCATAAGGCGAAAGAATAGCAGGGCATCTCTTCACAGGCTTGTCCCTGATCTATAGCTGAGGGCAAACACTTGTGTGCTTGTGGGAGAGCCTGTGTCTTTCCTGGAAGCGTTTGGGAGTTTTGCTCAGACGCGTGTTTCCTCAAGTTCAAGAATCAAGATCTAGGATACCTGCAGACAGGTGCCTGTTTGTGTGGAGACAGTCTGTTTGAAACTGTGTTCCTCAGCGCCCGCTCTTTCTCCCCGTCGCTCCACACGCCTGGGAGTCCCTTTCTTTCTCTCCACAAGCACGTGTGTTGACTTCGTCGCACATGTGCATCTGCACAAGCGTTGAGCTCAGCAGAGCGTGTCTCTTGACACTTGATGTGCGTTGGCTGTGTCTGCCTGCTCCAGTGAAGAGAGAAACGGGAAATCATCTTGGTAGAGGCAACAAAGCAAAAGCGAGGCAGGATTGACATCTGCTCAACAGAGACGGATTCCCTGCGCTGACACAGTTCACAGTTACACGAGAAGCAATCTGAGCGGTCCGTCGACCGGAGACGTGTTTCCCAAGAGGTCGTTTAGCGAGTGAACAGCAGTGTGCGCGACTTTCAGGAGTGTGCCTGGAAAGTGCCAGAATCACCAGGAGCATCTGTGCAAAAGCTGCTGCCTCTGTGACCGCATTGAGGCACGTTCGCGTGTCTGCGAGTATATAGACGGCTCTTTCGCGTTCACTCCGAGGGAAACGGTCCGCTATTGCTTCTGTGCGCACAGACGCGATTCCCTTGTCTCTTGCGAACACAGGGAACTCTGTGCATCCAAATCTACAGGCTAAGGACGCGTCTGCATATGTTTTGGTGAACAATCGAGTGTGCGTGTTCTGACAGCTGCCTCTATGCAGACGTCTCCACAGAGCCATTTCTGAATGCCCCGCAGCCCAGGACTGAATGGATACACTAACAAGTGCACCGGTGTGAGCAACCACATATGCAGAAGGACGTCTTTCATCTCACAGAAGCGCGAACGTCTTGGCGTTCAAGCACATGGCAGAAACAAGGTGTGAACAGATGAGCTGCTGCTATTTTCTCCGTTCGGCATGCTTCGTTGTAGCTCTCTTGCCGGTCGCCGGCTTAGCGGCTTGCTTTGCGCGACTAGCTCTGGGGAGAGAAGGAGATAGCGCCGGAAACCTCGCCTTTTGCCTTCTTCGGCGCTGGAACCTGGTTGCTGCGCCTTCTCTTTGTCCATGTGCACACACACGATTCCTCAGCGAAAACCATGCAGAAACCTTTCCACGAGCACCCAGGGATGTGCACCCAGCACCACGTGCACGCACACGCAGCTAGAGAAAAGCACCTACCTTTTCACACACTGAAGCCTAAGCAAACGCGTGGCCACACACACGCACACATCCGCAAGCGCGCCTACTCCCATCTATTGAGGGAAAGACGGACGAGCAACGTCCTGACAGGCTTGAGGGGAAAAACGTCCGTTGACGGTTGGCGTACTGCACGCCCGCCTACGGGGCTGCAGGGGAATCCACATTTGGAAGGTACCTGAAGATGTGTGCCTGTTCTTGGAGCTCCGCTAGTAGGGTAGCAAAGACACTCGTAGGCAGTACTGAATGCTGCTCCGTGCTACTTCTCCTCCGCTGGCAAATGCTTCACAGTCGCCCTAGGAAAGACGTTTAACAATCGATCTCCAAGAGGAACGAAACACATGATGCCATAAGGCGAAAGAATAGCAGGGCATCTCTTCACAGGCTTGTCCCTGATCTATAGCTGAGGGCAAACACTTGTGTGCTTGTGGGAGAGCCTGTGTCTTTCCTGGAAGCGTTTGGGAGTTTTGCTCAGACGCGTGTTTCCTCAAGTTCAAGAATCAAGATCTAGGATACCTGCAGACAGGTGCCTGTTTGTGTGGAGACAGTCTGTTTGAAACTGTGTTCCTCAGCGCCCGCTCTTTCTCCCCGTCGCTCCACACGCCTGGGAGTCCCTTTCTTTCTCTCCACAAGCACGTGTGTTGACTTCGTCGCACATGTGCATCTGCACAAGCGTTGAGCTCAGCAGAGCGTGTCTCTTGACACTTGATGTGCGTTGGCTGTGTCTGCCTGCTCCAGTGAAGAGAGAAACGGGAAATCATCTTGGTAGAGGCAACAAAGCAAAAGCGAGGCAGGATTGACATCTGCTCAACAGAGACGGATTCCCTGCGCTGACACAGTTCACAGTTACACGAGAAGCAATCTGAGCGGTCCGTCGACCGGAGACGTGTTTCCCAAGAGGTCGTTTAGCGAGTGAACAGCAGTGTGCGCGACTTTCAGGAGTGTGCCTGGAAAGTGCCAGAATCACCAGGAGCATCTGTGCAAAAGCTGCTGCCTCTGTGACCGCATTGAGGCACGTTCGCGTGTCTGCGAGTATATAGACGGCTCTTTCGCGTTCACTCCGAGGGAAACGGTCCGCTATTGCTTCTGTGCGCACAGACGCGATTCCCTTGTCTCTTGCGAACACAGGGAACTCTGTGCATCCAAATCTACAGGCTAAGGACGCGTCTGCATATGTTTTGGTGAACAATCGAGTGTGCGTGTTCTGACAGCTGCCTCTATGCAGACGTCTCCACAGAGCCACTTCTGAATGCCCCGCAGCCCAGGACTGAATGGATACACTAACAAGTGCACCGGTGTGAGCAACCACATATGCAGAAGGACGTCTTTCATCTCACAGAAGCGCGAACGTCTTGGCGTTCAAGCACATGGCAGAAACAAGGTGTGAACAGATGAGCTGCTGCTATTTTCTCCGTTCGGCATGCTTCGTTGTAGCTCTCTTGCCGGTCGCCGGCTTAGCGGCTTGCTTTGCGCGACTAGCTCTGGGGAGAGAAGGAGATAGCGCCGGAAACCTCGCCTTTTGCCTTCTTCGGCGCTGGAACCTGGTTGCTGCGCCTTCTCTTTGTCCATGTGCACACACACGATTCCTCAGCGAAAACCATGCAGAAACCTTTCCACGAGCACCCAGGGATGTGCACCCAGCACCACGTGCACGCACACGCAGCTAGAGAAAAGCACCTACCTTTTCACACACTGATGCCTAAGCAAACGCGTGGCCACACACACGCACACATCCGCAAGCGCGCCTACTCCCATCTATTGAGGGAAAGACGGACGAGCTCTTTGGTTGCTCTTCACAGGCTTGTCCCTGATCTATAGCTGAGGGCAAACACTTGTGTGCTTGTGGGAGAGCCTGTGTCTTTCCTGGAAGCGTTTGGGAGTTTTGCTCAGACGCGTGTTTCCTCAAGTTCAAGAATCAAGATCTAGGATACCTGCAGACAGGTGCCTGTTTGTGTGGAGACAGTCTGTTTGAAACTGTGTTCCTCAGCGCCCGCTCTTTCTCCCCGTCGCTCCACACGCCTGGGAGTCCCTTTCTTTCTCTCCACAAGCACGTGTGTTGACTTCGTCGCACATGTGCATCTGCACAAGCGTTGAGCTCAGCAGAGCGTGTCTCTTGACACTTGATGTGCGTTGGCTGTGTCTGCCTGCTCCAGTGAAGAGAGAAACGGGAAATCATCTTGGTAGAGGCAACAAAGCAAAAGCGAGGCAGGATTGACATCTGCTCAACAGAGACGGATTCCCTGCGCTGACACAGTTCACAGTTACACGAGAAGCAATCTGAGCGGTCCGTCGACCGGAGACGTGTTTCCCAAGAGGTCGTTTAGCGAGTGAACAGCAGTGTGCGCGACTTTCAGGAGTGTGCCTGGAAAGTGCCAGAATCACCAGGAGCATCTGTGCAAAAGCTGCTGCCTCTGTGACCGCATTGAGGCACGTTCGCGTGTCTGCGAGTATATAGACGGCTCTTTCGCGTTCACTCCGAGGGAAACGGTCCGCTATTGCTTCTGTGCGCACAGACGCGATTCCCTTGTCTCTTGCGAACACAGGGAACTCTGTGCATCCAAATCTACAGGCTAAGGACGCGTCTGCATATGTTTTGGTGAACAATCGAGTGTGCGTGTTCTGACAGCTGCCTCTATGCAGACGTCTCCACAGAGCCACTTCTGAATGCCCCGCAGCCCAGGACTGAATGGATACACTAACAAGTGCACCGGTGTGAGCAACCACATATGCAGAAGGACGTCTTTCATCTCACAGAAGCGCGAACGTCTTGGCGTTCAAGCACATGGCAGAAACAAGGTGTGAACAGATGAGCTGCTGCTATTTTCTCCGTTCGGCATGCTTCGTTGTAGCTCTCTTGCCGGTCGCCGGCTTAGCGGCTTGCTTTGCGCGACTAGCTCTGGGGAGAGAAGGAGATAGCGCCGGAAACCTCGCCTTTTGCCTTCTTCGGCGCTGGAACCTGGTTGCTGCGCCTTCTCTTTGTCCATGTGCACACACACGATTCCTCAGCGAAAACCATGCAGAAACCTTTCCACGAGCACCCAGGGATGTGCACCCAGCACCACGTGCACGCACACGCAGCTAGAGAAAAGCACCTACCTTTTCACACACTGATGCCTAAGCAAACGCGTGGCCACACACACGCACACATCCGCAAGCGCGCCTACTCCCATCTATTGAGGGAAAGACGGACGAGCAACGTCCTGACAGGCTTGAGGGGAAAAACGTCCGTTGACGGTTGGCGTACTGCACGCCCGCCTACGGGGCTGCAGGGGAATCCACATTTGGAAGGTACCTGAAGATGTGTGCCTGTTCTTGGAGCTCCGCTAGTAGGGTAGCAAAGACACTCGTAGGCAGTACTGAATGCTGCTCCGTGCTACTTCTCCTCCGCTGGCAAATGCTTCACAGTCGCCCTAGGAAAGACGTTTAACAATCGATCTCCAAGAGGAACGAAACACATGATGCCATAAGGCGAAAGAATAGCAGGGCATCTCTTCACAGGCTTGTCCCTGATCTATAGCTGAGGGCAAACACTTGTGTGCTTGTGGGAGAGCCTGTGTCTTTCCTGGAAGCGTTTGGGAGTTTTGCTCAGACGCGTGTTTCCTCAAGTTCAAGAATCAAGATCTAGGATACCTGCAGACAGGTGCCTGTTTGTGTGGAGACAGTCTGTTTGAAACTGTGTTCCTCAGCGCCCGCTCTTTCTCCCCGTCGCTCCACACGCCTGGGAGTCCCTTTCTTTCTCTCCACAAGCACGTGTGTTGACTTCGTCGCACATGTGCATCTGCACAAGCGTTGAGCTCAGCAGAGCGTGTCTCTTGACACTTGATGTGCGTTGGCTGTGTCTGCCTGCTCCAGTGAAGAGAGAAACGGGAAATCATCTTGGTAGAGGCAACAAAGCAAAAGCGAGGCAGGATTGACATCTGCTCAACAGAGACGGATTCCCTGCGCTGACACAGTTCACAGTTACACGAGAAGCAATCTGAGCGGTCCGTCGACCGGAGACGTGTTTCCCAAGAGGTCGTTTAGCGAGTGAACAGCAGTGTGCGCGACTTTCAGGAGTGTGCCTGGAAAGTGCCAGAATCACCAGGAGCATCTGTGCAAAAGCTGCTGCCTCTGTGACCGCATTGAGGCACGTTCGCGTGTCTGCGAGTATATAGACGGCTCTTTCGCGTTCACTCCGAGGGAAACGGTCCGCTATTGCTTCTGTGCGCACAGACGCGATTCCCTTGTCTCTTGCGAACACAGGGAACTCTGTGCATCCAAATCTACAGGCTAAGGACGCGTCTGCATATGTTTTGGTGAACAATCGAGTGTGCGTGTTCTGACAGCTGCCTCTATGCAGACGTCTCCACAGAGCCATTTCTGAATGCCCCGCAGCCCAGGACTGAATGGATACACTAACAAGTGCACCGGTGTGAGCAACCACATATGCAGAAGGACGTCTTTCATCTCACAGAAGCGCGAACGTCTTGGCGTTCAAGCACATGGCAGAAACAAGGTGTGAACAGATGAGCTGCTGCTATTTTCTCCGTTCGGCATGCTTCGTTGTAGCTCTCTTGCCGGTCGCCGGCTTAGCGGCTTGCTTTGCGCGACTAGCTCTGGGGAGAGAAGGAGATAGCGCCGGAAACCTCGCCTTTTGCCTTCTTCGGCGCTGGAACCTGGTTGCTGCGCCTTCTCTTTGTCCATGTGCACACACACGATTCCTCAGCGAAAACCATGCAGAAACCTTTCCACGAGCACCCAGGGATGTGCACCCAGCACCACGTGCACGCACACGCAGCTAGAGAAAAGCACCTACCTTTTCACACACTGAAGCCTAAGCAAACGCGTGGCCACACACACGCACACATCCGCAAGCGCGCCTACTCCCATCTATTGAGGGAAAGACGGACGAGCTCTTTGGTTGCTCTTCACAGGCTTGTCCCTGATCTATAGCTGAGGGCAAACACTTGTGTGCTTGTGGGAGAGCCTGTGTCTTTCCTGGAAGCGTTTGGGAGTTTTGCTCAGACGCGTGTTTCCTCAAGTTCAAGAATCAAGATCTAGGATACCTGCAGACAGGTGCCTGTTTGTGTGGAGACAGTCTGTTTGAAACTGTGTTCCTCAGCGCCCGCTCTTTCTCCCCGTCGCTCCACACGCCTGGGAGTCCCTTTCTTTCTCTCCACAAGCACGTGTGTTGACTTCGTCGCACATGTGCATCTGCACAAGCGTTGAGCTCAGCAGAGCGTGTCTCTTGACACTTGATGTGCGTTGGCTGTGTCTGCCTGCTCCAGTGAAGAGAGAAACGGGAAATCATCTTGGTAGAGGCAACAAAGCAAAAGCGAGGCAGGATTGACATCTGCTCAACAGAGACGGATTCCCTGCGCTGACACAGTTCACAGTTACACGAGAAGCAATCTGAGCGGTCCGTCGACCGGAGACGTGTTTCCCAAGAGGTCGTTTAGCGAGTGAACAGCAGTGTGCGCGACTTTCAGGAGTGTGCCTGGAAAGTGCCAGAATCACCAGGAGCATCTGTGCAAAAGCTGCTGCCTCTGTGACCGCATTGAGGCACGTTCGCGTGTCTGCGAGTATATAGACGGCTCTTTCGCGTTCACTCCGAGGGAAACGGTCCGCTATTGCTTCTGTGCGCACAGACGCGATTCCCTTGTCTCTTGCGAACACAGGGAACTCTGTGCATCCAAATCTACAGGCTAAGGACGCGTCTGCATATGTTTTGGTGAACAATCGAGTGTGCGTGTTCTGACAGCTGCCTCTATGCAGACGTCTCCACAGAGCCACTTCTGAATGCCCCGCAGCCCAGGACTGAATGGATACACTAACAAGTGCACCGGTGTGAGCAACCACATATGCAGAAGGACGTCTTTCATCTCACAGAAGCGCGAACGTCTTGGCGTTCAAGCACATGGCAGAAACAAGGTGTGAACAGATGAGCTGCTGCTATTTTCTCCGTTCGGCATGCTTCGTTGTAGCTCTCTTGCCGGTCGCCGGCTTAGCGGCTTGCTTTGCGCGACTAGCTCTGGGGAGAGAAGGAGATAGCGCCGGAAACCTCGCCTTTTGCCTTCTTCGGCGCTGGAACCTGGTTGCTGCGCCTTCTCTTTGTCCATGTGCACACACACGATTCCTCAGCGAAAACCATGCAGAAACCTTTCCACGAGCACCCAGGGATGTGCACCCAGCACCACGTGCACGCACACGCAGCTAGAGAAAAGCACCTACCTTTTCACACACTGATGCCTAAGCAAACGCGTGGCCACACACACGCACACATCCGCAAGCGCGCCTACTCCCATCTATTGAGGGAAAGACGGACGAGCAACGTCCTGACAGGCTTGAGGGGAAAAACGTCCGTTGACGGTTGGCGTACTGCACGCCCGCCTACGGGGCTGCAGGGGAATCCACATTTGGAAGGTACCTGAAGATGTGTGCCTGTTCTTGGAGCTCCGCTAGTAGGGTAGCAAAGACACTCGTAGGCAGTACTGAATGCTGCTCCGTGCTACTTCTCCTCCGCTGGCAAATGCTTCACAGTCGCCCTAGGAAAGACGTTTAACAATCGATCTCCAAGAGGAACGAAACACATGATGCCATAAGGCGAAAGAATAGCAGGGCATCTCTTCACAGGCTTGTCCCTGATCTATAGCTGAGGGCAAACACTTGTGTGCTTGTGGGAGAGCCTGTGTCTTTCCTGGAAGCGTTTGGGAGTTTTGCTCAGACGCGTGTTTCCTCAAGTTCAAGAATCAAGATCTAGGATACCTGCAGACAGGTGCCTGTTTGTGTGGAGACAGTCTGTTTGAAACTGTGTTCCTCAGCGCCCGCTCTTTCTCCCCGTCGCTCCACACGCCTGGGAGTCCCTTTCTTTCTCTCCACAAGCACGTGTGTTGACTTCGTCGCACATGTGCATCTGCACAAGCGTTGAGCTCAGCAGAGCGTGTCTCTTGACACTTGATGTGCGTTGGCTGTGTCTGCCTGCTCCAGTGAAGAGAGAAACGGGAAATCATCTTGGTAGAGGCAACAAAGCAAAAGCGAGGCAGGATTGACATCTGCTCAACAGAGACGGATTCCCTGCGCTGACACAGTTCACAGTTACACGAGAAGCAATCTGAGCGGTCCGTCGACCGGAGACGTGTTTCCCAAGAGGTCGTTTAGCGAGTGAACAGCAGTGTGCGCGACTTTCAGGAGTGTGCCTGGAAAGTGCCAGAATCACCAGGAGCATCTGTGCAAAAGCTGCTGCCTCTGTGACCGCATTGAGGCACGTTCGCGTGTCTGCGAGTATATAGACGGCTCTTTCGCGTTCACTCCGAGGGAAACGGTCCGCTATTGCTTCTGTGCGCACAGACGCGATTCCCTTGTCTCTTGCGAACACAGGGAACTCTGTGCATCCAAATCTACAGGCTAAGGACGCGTCTGCATATGTTTTGGTGAACAATCGAGTGTGCGTGTTCTGACAGCTGCCTCTATGCAGACGTCTCCACAGAGCCATTTCTGAATGCCCCGCAGCCCAGGACTGAATGGATACACTAACAAGTGCACCGGTGTGAGCAACCACATATGCAGAAGGACGTCTTTCATCTCACAGAAGCGCGAACGTCTTGGCGTTCAAGCACATGGCAGAAACAAGGTGTGAACAGATGAGCTGCTGCTATTTTCTCCGTTCGGCATGCTTCGTTGTAGCTCTCTTGCCGGTCGCCGGCTTAGCGGCTTGCTTTGCGCGACTAGCTCTGGGGAGAGAAGGAGATAGCGCCGGAAACCTCGCCTTTTGCCTTCTTCGGCGCTGGAACCTGGTTGCTGCGCCTTCTCTTTGTCCATGTGCACACACACGATTCCTCAGCGAAAACCATGCAGAAACCTTTCCACGAGCACCCAGGGATGTGCACCCAGCACCACGTGCACGCACACGCAGCTAGAGAAAAGCACCTACCTTTTCACACACTGAAGCCTAAGCAAACGCGTGGCCACACACACGCACACATCCGCAAGCGCGCCTACTCCCATCTATTGAGGGAAAGACGGACGAGCAACGTCCTGACAGGCTTGAGGGGAAAAACGTCCGTTGACGGTTGGCGTACTGCACGCCCGCCTACGGGGCTGCAGGGGAATCCACATTTGGAAGGTACCTGAAGATGTGTGCCTGTTCTTGGAGCTCCGCTAGTAGGGTAGCAAAGACACTCGTAGGCAGTACTGAATGCTGCTCCGTGCTACTTCTCCTCCGCTGGCAAATGCTTCACAGTCGCCCTAGGAAAGACGTTTAACAATCGATCTCCAAGAGGAACGAAACACATGATGCCATAAGGCGAAAGAATAGCAGGGCATCTCTTCACAGGCTTGTCCCTGATCTATAGCTGAGGGCAAACACTTGTGTGCTTGTGGGAGAGCCTGTGTCTTTCCTGGAAGCGTTTGGGAGTTTTGCTCAGACGCGTGTTTCCTCAAGTTCAAGAATCAAGATCTAGGATACCTGCAGACAGGTGCCTGTTTGTGTGGAGACAGTCTGTTTGAAACTGTGTTCCTCAGCGCCCGCTCTTTCTCCCCGTCGCTCCACACGCCTGGGAGTCCCTTTCTTTCTCTCCACAAGCACGTGTGTTGACTTCGTCGCACATGTGCATCTGCACAAGCGTTGAGCTCAGCAGAGCGTGTCTCTTGACACTTGATGTGCGTTGGCTGTGTCTGCCTGCTCCAGTGAAGAGAGAAACGGGAAATCATCTTGGTAGAGGCAACAAAGCAAAAGCGAGGCAGGATTGACATCTGCTCAACAGAGACGGATTCCCTGCGCTGACACAGTTCACAGTTACACGAGAAGCAATCTGAGCGGTCCGTCGACCGGAGACGTGTTTCCCAAGAGGTCGTTTAGCGAGTGAACAGCAGTGTGCGCGACTTTCAGGAGTGTGCCTGGAAAGTGCCAGAATCACCAGGAGCATCTGTGCAAAAGCTGCTGCCTCTGTGACCGCATTGAGGCACGTTCGCGTGTCTGCGAGTATATAGACGGCTCTTTCGCGTTCACTCCGAGGGAAACGGTCCGCTATTGCTTCTGTGCGCACAGACGCGATTCCCTTGTCTCTTGCGAACACAGGGAACTCTGTGCATCCAAATCTACAGGCTAAGGACGCGTCTGCATATGTTTTGGTGAACAATCGAGTGTGCGTGTTCTGACAGCTGCCTCTATGCAGACGTCTCCACAGAGCCACTTCTGAATGCCCCGCAGCCCAGGACTGAATGGATACACTAACAAGTGCACCGGTGTGAGCAACCACATATGCAGAAGGACGTCTTTCATCTCACAGAAGCGCGAACGTCTTGGCGTTCAAGCACATGGCAGAAACAAGGTGTGAACAGATGAGCTGCTGCTATTTTCTCCGTTCGGCATGCTTCGTTGTAGCTCTCTTGCCGGTCGCCGGCTTAGCGGCTTGCTTTGCGCGACTAGCTCTGGGGAGAGAAGGAGATAGCGCCGGAAACCTCGCCTTTTGCCTTCTTCGGCGCTGGAACCTGGTTGCTGCGCCTTCTCTTTGTCCATGTGCACACACACGATTCCTCAGCGAAAACCATGCAGAAACCTTTCCACGAGCACCCAGGGATGTGCACCCAGCACCACGTGCACGCACACGCAGCTAGAGAAAAGCACCTACCTTTTCACACACTGATGCCTAAGCAAACGCGTGGCCACACACACGCACACATCCGCAAGCGCGCCTACTCCCATCTATTGAGGGAAAGACGGACGAGCTCTTTGGTTGCTCTTCACAGGCTTGTCCCTGATCTATAGCTGAGGGCAAACACTTGTGTGCTTGTGGGAGAGCCTGTGTCTTTCCTGGAAGCGTTTGGGAGTTTTGCTCAGACGCGTGTTTCCTCAAGTTCAAGAATCAAGATCTAGGATACCTGCAGACAGGTGCCTGTTTGTGTGGAGACAGTCTGTTTGAAACTGTGTTCCTCAGCGCCCGCTCTTTCTCCCCGTCGCTCCACACGCCTGGGAGTCCCTTTCTTTCTCTCCACAAGCACGTGTGTTGACTTCGTCGCACATGTGCATCTGCACAAGCGTTGAGCTCAGCAGAGCGTGTCTCTTGACACTTGATGTGCGTTGGCTGTGTCTGCCTGCTCCAGTGAAGAGAGAAACGGGAAATCATCTTGGTAGAGGCAACAAAGCAAAAGCGAGGCAGGATTGACATCTGCTC
This sequence comes from Patagioenas fasciata, assembly GCF_037038585.1. Classification (NCBI taxonomy): domain Eukaryota; kingdom Metazoa; phylum Chordata; class Aves; order Columbiformes; family Columbidae; genus Patagioenas; species Patagioenas fasciata. Next base: position 392,585 of record NW_027288781.1, on the reverse strand, counting down.
AACAGAGACGGATTCCCTGCGCTGACACAGTTCACAGTTACACGAGAAGCAATCTGAGCGGTCCGTCGACCGGAGACGTGTTTCCCAAGAGGTCGTTTAGCGAGTGAACAGCAGTGTGCGCGACTTTCAGGAGTGTGCCTGGAAAGTGCCAGAATCACCAGGAGCATCTGTGCAAAAGCTGCTGCCTCTGTGACCGCATTGAGGCACGTTCGCGTGTCTGCGAGTATATAGACGGCTCTTTCGCGTTCACTCCGAGGGAAACGGTCCGCTATTGCTTCTGTGCGCACAGACGCGATTCCCTTGTCTCTTGCGAACACAGGGAACTCTGTGCATCCAAATCTACAGGCTAAGGACGCGTCTGCATATGTTTTGGTGAACAATCGAGTGTGCGTGTTCTGACAGCTGCCTCTATGCAGACGTCTCCACAGAGCCACTTCTGAATGCCCCGCAGCCCAGGACTGAATGGATACACTAACAAGTGCACCGGTGTGAGCAACCACATATGCAGAAGGACGTCTTTCATCTCACAGAAGCGCGAACGTCTTGGCGTTCAAGCACATGGCAGAAACAAGGTGTGAACAGATGAGCTGCTGCTATTTTCTCCGTTCGGCATGCTTCGTTGTAGCTCTCTTGCCGGTCGCCGGCTTAGCGGCTTGCTTTGCGCGACTAGCTCTGGGGAGAGAAGGAGATAGCGCCGGAAACCTCGCCTTTTGCCTTCTTCGGCGCTGGAACCTGGTTGCTGCGCCTTCTCTTTGTCCATGTGCACACACACGATTCCTCAGCGAAAACCATGCAGAAACCTTTCCACGAGCACCCAGGGATGTGCACCCAGCACCACGTGCACGCACACGCAGCTAGAGAAAAGCACCTACCTTTTCACACACTGATGCCTAAGCAAACGCGTGGCCACACACACGCACACATCCGCAAGCGCGCCTACTCCCATCTATTGAGGGAAAGACGGACGAGCTCTTTGGTTGCTCTTCACAGGCTTGTCCCTGATCTATAGCTGAGGGCAAACACTTGTGTGCTTGTGGGAGAGCCTGTGTCTTTCCTGGAAGCGTTTGGGAGTTTTGCTCAGACGCGTGTTTCCTCAAGTTCAAGAATCAAGATCTAGGATACCTGCAGACAGGTGCCTGTTTGTGTGGAGACAGTCTGTTTGAAACTGTGTTCCTCAGCGCCCGCTCTTTCTCCCCGTCGCTCCACACGCCTGGGAGTCCCTTTCTTTCTCTCCACAAGCACGTGTGTTGACTTCGTCGCACATGTGCATCTGCACAAGCGTTGAGCTCAGCAGAACGTGTCTCTTGACACTTGATGTGCGTTGGCTGTGTCTGCCTGCTCCAGTGAAGAGAGAAACGGGAAATCATCTTGGTAGAGGCAACAAAGCAAAAGCGAGGCAGGATTGACATCTGCTCAACAGAGACGGATTCCCTGCGCTGACACAGTTCACAGTTACACGAGAAGCAATCTGAGCGGTCCGTCGACCGGAGACGTGTTTCCCAAGAGGTCGTTTAGCGAGTGAACAGCAGTGTGCGCGACTTTCAGGAGTGTGCCTGGAAAGTGCCAGAATCACCAGGAGCATCTGTGCAAAAGCTGCTGCCTCTGTGACCGCATTGAGGCACGTTCGCGTGTCTGCGAGTATATAGACGGCTCTTTCGCGTTCACTCCGAGGGAAACGGTCCGCTATTGCTTCTGTGCGCACAGACGCGATTCCCTTGTCTCTTGCGAACACAGGGAACTCTGTGCATCCAAATCTACAGGCTAAGGACGCGTCTGCATATGTTTTGGTGAACAATCGAGTGTGCGTGTTCTGACAGCTGCCTCTATGCAGACGTCTCCACAGAGCCACTTCTGAATGCCCCGCAGCCCAGGACTGAATGGATACACTAACAAGTGCACCGGTGTGAGCAACCACATATGCAGAAGGACGTCTTTCATCTCACAGAAGCGCGAACGTCTTGGCGTTCAAGCACATGGCAGAAACAAGGTGTGAACAGATGAGCTGCTGCTATTTTCTCCGTTCGGCATGCTTCGTTGTAGCTCTCTTGCCGGTCGCCGGCTTAGCGGCTTGCTTTGCGCGACTAGCTCTGGGGAGAGAAGGAGATAGCGCCGGAAACCTCGCCTTTTGCCTTCTTCGGCGCTGGAACCTGGTTGCTGCGCCTTCTCTTTGTCCATGTGCACACACACGATTCCTCAGCGAAAACCATGCAGAAACCTTTCCACGAGCACCCAGGGATGTGCACCCAGCACCACGTGCACGCACACGCAGCTAGAGAAAAGCACCTACCTTTTCACACACTGATGCCTAAGCAAACGCGTGGCCACACACACGCACACATCCGCAAGCGCGCCTACTCCCATCTATTGAGGGAAAGACGGACGAGCAACGTCCTGACAGGCTTGAGGGGAAAAACGTCCGTTGACGGTTGGCGTACTGCACGCCCGCCTACGGGGCTGCAGGGGAATCCACATTTGGAAGGTACCTGAAGATGTGTGCCTGTTCTTGGAGCTCCGCTAGTAGGGTAGCAAAGACACTCGTAGGCAGTACTGAATGCTGCTCCGTGCTACTTCTCCTCCGCTGGCAAATGCTTCACAGTCGCCCTAGGAAAGACGTTTAACAATCGATCTCCAAGAGGAACGAAACACATGATGCCATAAGGCGAAAGAATAGCAGGGCATCTCTTCACAGGCTTGTCCCTGATCTATAGCTGAGGGCAAACACTTGTGTGCTTGTGGGAGAGCCTGTGTCTTTCCTGGAAGCGTTTGGGAGTTTTGCTCAGACGCGTGTTTCCTCAAGTTCAAGAATCAAGATCTAGGATACCTGCAGACAGGTGCCTGTTTGTGTGGAGACAGTCTGTTTGAAACTGTGTTCCTCAGCGCCCGCTCTTTCTCCCCGTCGCTCCACACGCCTGGGAGTCCCTTTCTTTCTCTCCACAAGCACGTGTGTTGACTTCGTCGCACATGTGCATCTGCACAAGCGTTGAGCTCAGCAGAGCGTGTCTCTTGACACTTGATGTGCGTTGGCTGTGTCTGCCTGCTCCAGTGAAGAGAGAAACGGGAAATCATCTTGGTAGAGGCAACAAAGCAAAAGCGAGGCAGGATTGACATCTGCTCAACAGAGACGGATTCCCTGCGCTGACACAGTTCACAGTTACACGAGAAGCAATCTGAGCGGTCCGTCGACCGGAGACGTGTTTCCCAAGAGGTCGTTTAGCGAGTGAACAGCAGTGTGCGCGACTTTCAGGAGTGTGCCTGGAAAGTGCCAGAATCACCAGGAGCATCTGTGCAAAAGCTGCTGCCTCTGTGACCGCATTGAGGCACGTTCGCGTGTCTGCGAGTATATAGACGGCTCTTTCGCGTTCACTCCGAGGGAAACGGTCCGCTATTGCTTCTGTGCGCACAGACGCGATTCCCTTGTCTCTTGCGAACACAGGGAACTCTGTGCATCCAAATCTACAGGCTAAGGACGCGTCTGCATATGTTTTGGTGAACAATCGAGTGTGCGTGTTCTGACAGCTGCCTCTATGCAGACGTCTCCACAGAGCCACTTCTGAATGCCCCGCAGCCCAGGACTGAATGGATACACTAACAAGTGCACCGGTGTGAGCAACCACATATGCAGAAGGACGTCTTTCATCTCACAGAAGCGCGAACGTCTTGGCGTTCAAGCACATGGCAGAAACAAGGTGTGAACAGATGAGCTGCTGCTATTTTCTCCGTTCGGCATGCTTCGTTGTAGCTCTCTTGCCGGTCGCCGGCTTAGCGGCTTGCTTTGCGCGACTAGCTCTGGGGAGAGAAGGAGATAGCGCCGGAAACCTCGCCTTTTGCCTTCTTCGGCGCTGGAACCTGGTTGCTGCGCCTTCTCTTTGTCCATGTGCACACACACGATTCCTCAGCGAAAACCATGCAGAAACCTTTCCACGAGCACCCAGGGATGTGCACCCAGCACCACGTGCACGCACACGCAGCTAGAGAAAAGCACCTACCTTTTCACACACTGAAGCCTAAGCAAACGCGTGGCCACACACACGCACACATCCGCAAGCGCGCCTACTCCCATCTATTGAGGGAAAGACGGACGAGCTCTTTGGTTGCTCTTCACAGGCTTGTCCCTGATCTATAGCTGAGGGCAAACACTTGTGTGCTTGTGGGAGAGCCTGTGTCTTTCCTGGAAGCGTTTGGGAGTTTTGCTCAGACGCGTGTTTCCTCAAGTTCAAGAATCAAGATCTAGGATACCTGCAGACAGGTGCCTGTTTGTGTGGAGACAGTCTGTTTGAAACTGTGTTCCTCAGCGCCCGCTCTTTCTCCCCGTCGCTCCACACGCCTGGGAGTCCCTTTCTTTCTCTCCACAAGCACGTGTGTTGACTTCGTCGCACATGTGCATCTGCACAAGCGTTGAGCTCAGCAGAGCGTGTCTCTTGACACTTGATGTGCGTTGGCTGTGTCTGCCTGCTCCAGTGAAGAGAGAAACGGGAAATCATCTTGGTAGAGGCAACAAAGCAAAAGCGAGGCAGGATTGACATCTGCTCAACAGAGACGGATTCCCTGCGCTGACACAGTTCACAGTTACACGAGAAGCAATCTGAGCGGTCCGTCGACCGGAGACGTGTTTCCCAAGAGGTCGTTTAGCGAGTGAACAGCAGTGTGCGCGACTTTCAGGAGTGTGCCTGGAAAGTGCCAGAATCACCAGGAGCATCTGTGCAAAAGCTGCTGCCTCTGTGACCGCATTGAGGCACGTTCGCGTGTCTGCGAGTATATAGACGGCTCTTTCGCGTTCACTCCGAGGGAAACGGTCCGCTATTGCTTCTGTGCGCACAGACGCGATTCCCTTGTCTCTTGCGAACACAGGGAACTCTGTGCATCCAAATCTACAGGCTAAGGACGCGTCTGCATATGTTTTGGTGAACAATCGAGTGTGCGTGTTCTGACAGCTGCCTCTATGCAGACGTCTCCACAGAGCCATTTCTGAATGCCCCGCAGCCCAGGACTGAATGGATACACTAACAAGTGCACCGGTGTGAGCAACCACATATGCAGAAGGACGTCTTTCATCTCACAGAAGCGCGAACGTCTTGGCGTTCAAGCACATGGCAGAAACAAGGTGTGAACAGATGAGCTGCTGCTATTTTCTCCGTTCGGCATGCTTCGTTGTAGCTCTCTTGCCGGTCGCCGGCTTAGCGGCTTGCTTTGCGCGACTAGCTCTGGGGAGAGAAGGAGATAGCGCCGGAAACCTCGCCTTTTGCCTTCTTCGGCGCTGGAACCTGGTTGCTGCGCCTTCTCTTTGTCCATGTGCACACACACGATTCCTCAGCGAAAACCATGCAGAAACCTTTCCACGAGCACCCAGGGATGTGCACCCAGCACCACGTGCACGCACACGCAGCTAGAGAAAAGCACCTACCTTTTCACACACTGATGCCTAAGCAAACGCGTGGCCACACACACGCACACATCCGCAAGCGCGCCTACTCCCATCTATTGAGGGAAAGACGGACGAGCTCTTTGGTTGCTCTTCACAGGCTTGTCCCTGATCTATAGCTGAGGGCAAACACTTGTGTGCTTGTGGGAGAGCCTGTGTCTTTCCTGGAAGCGTTTGGGAGTTTTGCTCAGACGCGTGTTTCCTCAAGTTCAAGAATCAAGATCTAGGATACCTGCAGACAGGTGCCTGTTTGTGTGGAGACAGTCTGTTTGAAACTGTGTTCCTCAGCGCCCGCTCTTTCTCCCCGTCGCTCCACACGCCTGGGAGTCCCTTTCTTTCTCTCCACAAGCACGTGTGTTGACTTCGTCGCACATGTGCATCTGCACAAGCGTTGAGCTCAGCAGAGCGTGTCTCTTGACACTTGATGTGCGTTGGCTGTGTCTGCCTGCTCCAGTGAAGAGAGAAACGGGAAATCATCTTGGTAGAGGCAACAAAGCAAAAGCGAGGCAGGATTGACATCTGCTCAACAGAGACGGATTCCCTGCGCTGACACAGTTCACAGTTACACGAGAAGCAATCTGAGCGGTCCGTCGACCGGAGACGTGTTTCCCAAGAGGTCGTTTAGCGAGTGAACAGCAGTGTGCGCGACTTTCAGGAGTGTGCCTGGAAAGTGCCAGAATCACCAGGAGCATCTGTGCAAAAGCTGCTGCCTCTGTGACCGCATTGAGGCACGTTCGCGTGTCTGCGAGTATATAGACGGCTCTTTCGCGTTCACTCCGAGGGAAACGGTCCGCTATTGCTTCTGTGCGCACAGACGCGATTCCCTTGTCTCTTGCGAACACAGGGAACTCTGTGCATCCAAATCTACAGGCTAAGGACGCGTCTGCATATGTTTTGGTGAACAATCGAGTGTGCGTGTTCTGACAGCTGCCTCTATGCAGACGTCTCCACAGAGCCACTTCTGAATGCCCCGCAGCCCAGGACTGAATGGATACACTAACAAGTGCACCGGTGTGAGCAACCACATATGCAGAAGGACGTCTTTCATCTCACAGAAGCGCGAACGTCTTGGCGTTCAAGCACATGGCAGAAACAAGGTGTGAACAGATGAGCTGCTGCTATTTTCTCCGTTCGGCATGCTTCGTTGTAGCTCTCTTGCCGGTCGCCGGCTTAGCGGCTTGCTTTGCGCGACTAGCTCTGGGGAGAGAAGGAGATAGCGCCGGAAACCTCGCCTTTTGCCTTCTTCGGCGCTGGAACCTGGTTGCTGCGCCTTCTCTTTGTCCATGTGCACACACACGATTCCTCAGCGAAAACCATGCAGAAACCTTTCCACGAGCACCCAGGGATGTGCACCCAGCACCACGTGCACGCACACGCAGCTAGAGAAAAGCACCTACCTTTTCACACACTGATGCCTAAGCAAACGCGTGGCCACACACACGCACACATCCGCAAGCGCGCCTACTCCCATCTATTGAGGGAAAGACGGACGAGCAACGTCCTGACAGGCTTGAGGGGAAAAACGTCCGTTGACGGTTGGCGTACTGCACGCCCGCCTACGGGGCTGCAGGGGAATCCACATTTGGAAGGTACCTGAAGATGTGTGCCTGTTCTTGGAGCTCCGCTAGTAGGGTAGCAAAGACACTCGTAGGCAGTACTGAATGCTGCTCCGTGGTGCTACTTCTCCTCCGCTGGCAAATGCTTCACAGTCGCCCTAGGAAAGACGTTTAACAATCGATCTCCAAGAGGAACGAAACACATGATGCCATAAGGCGAAAGAATAGCAGGGCATCTCTTCACAGGCTTGTCCCTGATCTATAGCTGAGGGCAAACACTTGTGTGCTTGTGGGAGAGCCTGTGTCTTTCCTGGAAGCGTTTGGGAGTTTTGCTCAGACGCGTGTTTCCTCAAGTTCAAGAATCAAGATCTAGGATACCTGCAGACAGGTGCCTGTTTGTGTGGAGACAGTCTGTTTGAAACTGTGTTCCTCAGCGCCCGCTCTTTCTCCCCGTCGCTCCACACGCCTGGGAGTCCCTTTCTTTCTCTCCACAAGCACGTGTGTTGACTTCGTCGCACATGTGCATCTGCACAAGCGTTGAGCTCAGCAGAGCGTGTCTCTTGACACTTGATGTGCGTTGGCTGTGTCTGCCTGCTCCAGTGAAGAGAGAAACGGGAAATCATCTTGGTAGAGGCAACAAAGCAAAAGCGAGGCAGGATTGACATCTGCTCAACAGAGACGGATTCCCTGCGCTGACACAGTTCACAGTTACACGAGAAGCAATCTGAGCGGTCCGTCGACCGGAGACGTGTTTCCCAAGAGGTCGTTTAGCGAGTGAACAGCAGTGTGCGCGACTTTCAGGAGTGTGCCTGGAAAGTGCCAGAATCACCAGGAGCATCTGTGCAAAAGCTGCTGCCTCTGTGACCGCATTGAGGCACGTTCGCGTGTCTGCGAGTATATAGACGGCTCTTTCGCGTTCACTCCGAGGGAAACGGTCCGCTATTGCTTCTGTGCGCACAGACGCGATTCCCTTGTCTCTTGCGAACACAGGGAACTCTGTGCATCCAAATCTACAGGCTAAGGACGCGTCTGCATATGTTTTGGTGAACAATCGAGTGTGCGTGTTCTGACAGCTGCCTCTATGCAGACGTCTCCACAGAGCCACTTCTGAATGCCCCGCAGCCCAGGACTGAATGGATACACTAACAAGTGCACCGGTGTGAGCAACCACATATGCAGAAGGACGTCTTTCATCTCACAGAAGCGCGAACGTCTTGGCGTTCAAGCACATGGCAGAAACAAGGTGTGAACAGATGAGCTGCTGCTATTTTCTCCGTTCGGCATGCTTCGTTGTAGCTCTCTTGCCGGTCGCCGGCTTAGCGGCTTGCTTTGCGCGACTAGCTCTGGGGAGAGAAGGAGATAGCGCCGGAAACCTCGCCTTTTGCCTTCTTCGGCGCTGGAACCTGGTTGCTGCGCCTTCTCTTTGTCCATGTGCACACACACGATTCCTCAGCGAAAACCATGCAGAAACCTTTCCACGAGCACCCAGGGATGTGCACCCAGCACCACGTGCACGCACACGCAGCTAGAGAAAAGCACCTACCTTTTCACACACTGATGCCTAAGCAAACGCGTGGCCACACACACGCACACATCCGCAAGCGCGCCTACTCCCATCTATTGAGGGAAAGACGGACGAGCTCTTTGGTTGCTCTTCACAGGCTTGTCCCTGATCTATAGCTGAGGGCAAACACTTGTGTGCTTGTGGGAGAGCCTGTGTCTTTCCTGGAAGCGTTTGGGAGTTTTGCTCAGACGCGTGTTTCCTCAAGTTCAAGAATCAAGATCTAGGATACCTGCAGACAGGTGCCTGTTTGTGTGGAGACAGTCTGTTTGAAACTGTGTTCCTCAGCGCCCGCTCTTTCTCCCCGTCGCTCCACACGCCTGGGAGTCCCTTTCTTTCTCTCCACAAGCACGTGTGTTGACTTCGTCGCACATGTGCATCTGCACAAGCGTTGAGCTCAGCAGAGCGTGTCTCTTGACACTTGATGTGCGTTGGCTGTGTCTGCCTGCTCCAGTGAAGAGAGAAACGGGAAATCATCTTGGTAGAGGCAACAAAGCAAAAGCGAGGCAGGATTGACATCTGCTCAACAGAGACGGATTCCCTGCGCTGACACAGTTCACAGTTACACGAGAAGCAATCTGAGCGGTCCGTCGACCGGAGACGTGTTTCCCAAGAGGTCGTTTAGCGAGTGAACAGCAGTGTGCGCGACTTTCAGGAGTGTGCCTGGAAAGTGCCAGAATCACCAGGAGCATCTGTGCAAAAGCTGCTGCCTCTGTGACCGCATTGAGGCACGTTCGCGTGTCTGCGAGTATATAGACGGCTCTTTCGCGTTCACTCCGAGGGAAACGGTCCGCTATTGCTTCTGTGCGCACAGACGCGATTCCCTTGTCTCTTGCGAACACAGGGAACTCTGTGCATCCAAATCTACAGGCTAAGGACGCGTCTGCATATGTTTTGGTGAACAATCGAGTGTGCGTGTTCTGACAGCTGCCTCTATGCAGACGTCTCCACAGAGCCACTTCTGAATGCCCCGCAGCCCAGGACTGAATGGATACACTAACAAGTGCACCGGTGTGAGCAACCACATATGCAGAAGGACGTCTTTCATCTCACAGAAGCGCGAACGTCTTGGCGTTCAAGCACATGGCAGAAACAAGGTGTGAACAGATGAGCTGCTGCTATTTTCTCCGTTCGGCATGCTTCGTTGTAGCTCTCTTGCCGGTCGCCGGCTTAGCGGCTTGCTTTGCGCGACTAGCTCTGGGGAGAGAAGGAGATAGCGCCGGAAACCTCGCCTTTTGCCTTCTTCGGCGCTGGAACCTGGTTGCTGCGCCTTCTCTTTGTCCATGTGCACACACACGATTCCTCAGCGAAAACCATGCAGAAACCTTTCCACGAGCACCCAGGGATGTGCACCCAGCACCACGTGCACGCACACGCAGCTAGAGAAAAGCACCTACCTTTTCACACACTGAAGCCTAAGCAAACGCGTGGCCACACACACGCACACATCCGCAAGCGCGCCTACTCCCATCTATTGAGGGAAAGACGGACGAGCTCTTTGGTTGCTCTTCACAGGCTTGTCCCTGATCTATAGCTGAGGGCAAACACTTGTGTGCTTGTGGGAGAGCCTGTGTCTTTCCTGGAAGCGTTTGGGAGTTTTGCTCAGACGCGTGTTTCCTCAAGTTCAAGAATCAAGATCTAGGATACCTGCAGACAGGTGCCTGTTTGTGTGGAGACAGTCTGTTTGAAACTGTGTTCCTCAGCGCCCGCTCTTTCTCCCCGTCGCTCCACACGCCTGGGAGTCCCTTTCTTTCTCTCCACAAGCACGTGTGTTGACTTCGTCGCACATGTGCATCTGCACAAGCGTTGAGCTCAGCAGAGCGTGTCTCTTGACACTTGATGTGCGTTGGCTGTGTCTGCCTGCTCCAGTGAAGAGAGAAACGGGAAATCATCTTGGTAGAGGCAACAAAGCAAAAGCGAGGCAGGATTGACATCTGCTCAACAGAGACGGATTCCCTGCGCTGACACAGTTCACAGTTACACGAGAAGCAATCTGAGCGGTCCGTCGACCGGAGACGTGTTTCCCAAGAGGTCGTTTAGCGAGTGAACAGCAGTGTGCGCGACTTTCAGGAGTGTGCCTGGAAAGTGCCAGAATCACCAGGAGCATCTGTGCAAAAGCTGCTGCCTCTGTGACCGCATTGAGGCACGTTCGCGTGTCTGCGAGTATATAGACGGCTCTTTCGCGTTCACTCCGAGGGAAACGGTCCACTATTGCTTCTGTGCGCACAGACGCGATTCCCTTGTCTCTTGCGAACACAGGGAACTCTGTGCATCCAAATCTACAGGCTAAGGACGCGTCTGCATATGTTTTGGTGAACAATCGAGTGTGCGTGTTCTGACAGCTGCCTCTATGCAGACGTCTCCACAGAGCCACTTCTGAATGCCCCGCAGCCCAGGACTGAATGGATACACTAACAAGTGCACCGGTGTGAGCAACCACATATGCAGAAGGACGTCTTTCATCTCACAGAAGCGCGAACGTCTTGGCGTTCAAGCACATGGCAGAAACAAGGTGTGAACAGATGAGCTGCTGCTATTTTCTCCGTTCGGCATGCTTCGTTGTAGCTCTCTTGCCGGTCGCCGGCTTAGCGGCTTGCTTTGCGCGACTAGCTCTGGGGAGAGAAGGAGATAGCGCCGGAAACCTCGCCTTTTGCCTTCTTCGGCGCTGGAACCTGGTTGCTGCGCCTTCTCTTTGTCCATGTGCACACACACGATTCCTCAGCGAAAACCATGCAGAAACCTTTCCACGAGCACCCAGGGATGTGCACCCAGCACCACGTGCACGCACACGCAGCTAGAGAAAAGCACCTACCTTTTCACACACTGATGCCTAAGCAAACGCGTGGCCACACACACGCACACATCCGCAAGCGCGCCTACTCCCATCTATTGAGGGAAAGACGGACGAGCTCTTTGGTTGCTCTTCACAGGCTTGTCCCTGATCTATAGCTGAGGGCAAACACTTGTGTGCTTGTGGGAGAGCCTGTGTCTTTCCTGGAAGCGTTTGGGAGTTTTGCTCAGACGCGTGTTTCCTCAAGTTCAAGAATCAAGATCTAGGATACCTGCAGACAGGTGCCTGTTTGTGTGGAGACAGTCTGTTTGAAACTGTGTTCCTCAGCGCCCGCTCTTTCTCCCCGTCGCTCCACACGCCTGGGAGTCCCTTTCTTTCTCTCCACAAGCACGTGTGTTGACTTCGTCGCACATGTGCATCTGCACAAGCGTTGAGCTCAGCAGAGCGTGTCTCTTGACACTTGATGTGCGTTGGCTGTGTCTGCCTGCTCCAGTGAAGAGAGAAACGGGAAATCATCTTGGTAGAGGCAACAAAGCAAAAGCGAGGCAGGATTGACATCTGCTCAACAGAGACGGATTCCCTGCGCTGACACAGTTCACAGTTACACGAGAAGCAATCTGAGCGGTCCGTCGACCGGAGACGTGTTTCCCAAGAGGTCGTTTAGCGAGTGAACAGCAGTGTGCGCGACTTTCAGGAGTGTGCCTGGAAAGTGCCAGAATCACCAGGAGCATCTGTGCAAAAGCTGCTGCCTCTGTGACCGCATTGAGGCACGTTCGCGTGTCTGCGAGTATATAGACGGCTCTTTCGCGTTCACTCCGAGGGAAACGGTCCGCTATTGCTTCTGTGCGCACAGACGCGATTCCCTTGTCTCTTGCGAACACAGGGAACTCTGTGCATCCAAATCTACAGGCTAAGGACGCGTCTGCATATGTTTTGGTGAACAATCGAGTGTGCGTGTTCTGACAGCTGCCTCTATGCAGACGTCTCCACAGAGCCACTTCTGAATGCCCCGCAGCCCAGGACTGAATGGATACACTAACAAGTGCACCGGTGTGAGCAACCACATATGCAGAAGGACGTCTTTCATCTCACAGAAGCGCGAACGTCTTGGCGTTCAAGCACATGGCAGAAACAAGGTGTGAACAGATGAGCTGCTGCTATTTTCTCCGTTCGGCATGCTTCGTTGTAGCTCTCTTGCCGGTCGCCGGCTTAGCGGCTTGCTTTGCGCGACTAGCTCTGGGGAGAGAAGGAGATAGCGCCGGAAACCTCGCCTTTTGCCTTCTTCGGCGCTGGAACCTGGTTGCTGCGCCTTCTCTTTGTCCATGTGCACACACACGATTCCTCAGCGAAAACCATGCAGAAACCTTTCCACGAGCACCCAGGGATGTGCACCCAGCACCACGTGCACGCACACGCAGCTAGAGAAAAGCACCTACCTTTTCACACACTGAAGCCTAAGCAAACGCGTGGCCACACACACGCACACATCCGCAAGCGCGCCTACTCCCATCTATTGAGGGAAAGACGGACGAGCTCTTTGGTTGCTCTTCACAGGCTTGTCCCTGATCTATAGCTGAGGGCAAACACTTGTGTGCTTGTGGGAGAGCCTGTGTCTTTCCTGGAAGCGTTTGGGAGTTTTGCTCAGACGCGTGTTTCCTCAAGTTCAAGAATCAAGATCTAGGATACCTGCAGACAGGTGCCTGTTTGTGTGGAGACAGTCTGTTTGAAACTGTGTTCCTCAGCGCCCGCTCTTTCTCCCCGTCGCTCCACACGCCTGGGAGTCCCTTTCTTTCTCTCCACAAGCACGTGTGTTGACTTCGTCGCACATGTGCATCTGCACAAGCGTTGAGCTCAGCAGAGCGTGTCTCTTGACACTTGATGTGCGTTGGCTGTGTCTGCCTGCTCCAGTGAAGAGAGAAACGGGAAATCATCTTGGTAGAGGCAACAAAGCAAAAGCGAGGCAGGATTGACATCTGCTCAACAGAGACGGATTCCCTGCGCTGACACAGTTCACAGTTACACGAGAAGCAATCTGAGCGGTCCGTCGACCGGAGACGTGTTTCCCAAGAGGTCGTTTAGCGAGTGAACAGCAGTGTGCGCGACTTTCAGGAGTGTGCCTGGAAAGTGCCAGAATCACCAGGAGCATCTGTGCAAAAGCTGCTGCCTCTGTGACCGCATTGAGGCACGTTCGCGTGTCTGCGAGTATATAGACGGCTCTTTCGCGTTCACTCCGAGGGAAACGGTCCGCTATTGCTTCTGTGCGCACAGACGCGATTCCCTTGTCTCTTGCGAACACAGGGAACTCTGTGCATCCAAATCTACAGGCTAAGGACGCGTCTGCATATGTTTTGGTGAACAATCGAGTGTGCGTGTTCTGACAGCTGCCTCTATGCAGACGTCTCCACAGAGCCACTTCTGAATGCCCCGCAGCCCAGGACTGAATGGATACACTAACAAGTGCACCGGTGTGAGCAACCACATATGCAGAAGGACGTCTTTCATCTCACAGAAGCGCGAACGTCTTGGCGTTCAAGCACATGGCAGAAACAAGGTGTGAACAGATGAGCTGCTGCTATTTTCTCCGTTCGGCATGCTTCGTTGTAGCTCTCTTGCCGGTCGCCGGCTTAGCGGCTTGCTTTGCGCGACTAGCTCTGGGGAGAGAAGGAGATAGCGCCGGAAACCTCGCCTTTTGCCTTCTTCGGCGCTGGAACCTGGTTGCTGCGCCTTCTCTTTGTCCATGTGCACACACACGATTCCTCAGCGAAAACCATGCAGAAACCTTTCCACGAGCACCCAGGGATGTGCACCCAGCACCACGTGCACGCACACGCAGCTAGAGAAAAGCACCTACCTTTTCACACACTGATGCCTAAGCAAACGCGTGGCCACACACACGCACACATCCGCAAGCGCGCCTACTCCCATCTATTGAGGGAAAGACGGACGAGCTCTTTGGTTGCTCTTCACAGGCTTGTCCCTGATCTATAGCTGAGGGCAAACACTTGTGTGCTTGTGGGAGAGCCTGTGTCTTTCCTGGAAGCGTTTGGGAGTTTTGCTCAGACGCGTGTTTCCTCAAGTTCAAGAATCAAGATCTAGGATACCTGCAGACAGGTGCCTGTTTGTGTGGAGACAGTCTGTTTGAAACTGTGTTCCTCAGCGCCCGCTCTTTCTCCCCGTCGCTCCACACGCCTGGGAGTCCCTTTCTTTCTCTCCACAAGCACGTGTGTTGACTTCGTCGCACATGTGCATCTGCACAAGCGTTGAGCTCAGCAGAGCGTGTCTCTTGACACTTGATGTGCGTTGGCTGTGTCTGCCTGCTCCAGTGAAGAGAGAAACGGGAAATCATCTTGGTAGAGGCAACAAAGCAAAAGCGAGGCAGGATTGACATCTGCTCAACAGAGACGGATTCCCTGCGCTGACACAGTTCACAGTTACACGAGAAGCAATCTGAGCGGTCCGTCGACCGGAGACGTGTTTCCCAAGAGGTCGTTTAGCGAGTGAACAGCAGTGTGCGCGACTTTCAGGAGTGTGCCTGGAAAGTGCCAGAATCACCAGGAGCATCTGTGCAAAAGCTGCTGCCTCTGTGACCGCATTGAGGCACGTTCGCGTGTCTGCGAGTATATAGACGGCTCTTTCGCGTTCACTCCGAGGGAAACGGTCCGCTATTGCTTCTGTGCGCACAGACGCGATTCCCTTGTCTCTTGCGAACACAGGGAACTCTGTGCATCCAAATCTACAGGCTAAGGACGCGTCTGCATATGTTTTGGTGAACAATCGAGTGTGCGTGTTCTGACAGCTGCCTCTATGCAGACGTCTGCACAGAGCCACTTCTGAATGCCCCGCAGCCCAGGACTGAATGGATACACTAACAAGTGCACCGGTGTGAGCAACCACATATGCAGAAGGACGTCTTTCATCTCACAGAAGCGCGAACGTCTTGGCGTTCAAGCACATGGCAGAAACAAGGTGTGAACAGATGAGCTGCTGCTATTTTCTCCGTTCGGCATGCTTCGTTGTAGCTCTCTTGCCGGTCGCCGGCTTAGCGGCTTGCTTTGCGCGACTAGCTCTGGGGAGAGAAGGAGATAGCGCCGGAAACCTCGCCTTTTGCCTTCTTCGGCGCTGGAACCTGGTTGCTGCGCCTTCTCTTTGTCCATGTGCACACACACGATTCCTCAGCGAAAACCATGCAGAAACCTTTCCACGAGCACCCAGGGATGTGCACCCAGCACCACGTGCACGCACACGCAGCTAGAGAAAAGCACCTACCTTTTCACACACTGATGCCTAAGCAAACGCGTGGCCACACACACGCACACATCCGCAAGCGCGCCTACTCCCATCTATTGAGGGAAAGACGGACGAGCTCTTCGGTTGCTCTTCACAGGCTTGTCCCTGATCTATAGCTGAGGGCAAACACTTGTGTGCTTGTGGGAGAGCCTGTGTCTTTCCTGGAAGCGTTTGGGAGTTTTGCTCAGACGCGTGTTTCCTCAAGTTCAAGAATCAAGATCTAGGATACCTGCAGACAGGTGCCTGTTTGTGTGGAGACAGTCTGTTTGAAACTGTGTTCCTCAGCGCCCGCTCTTTCTCCCCGTCGCTCCACACGCCTGGGAGTCCCTTTCTTTCTCTCCACAAGCACGTGTGTTGACTTCGTCGCACATGTGCATCTGCACAAGCGTTGAGCTCAGCAGAGCGTGTCTCTTGACACTTGATGTGCGTTGGCTGTGTCTGCCTGCTCCAGTGAAGAGAGAAACGGGAAATCATCTTGGTAGAGGCAACAAAGCAAAAGCGAGGCAGGATTGACATCTGCTCAACAGAGACGGATTCCCTGCGCTGACACAGTTCACAGTTACACGAGAAGCAATCTGAGCGGTCCGTCGACCGGAGACGTGTTTCCCAAGAGGTCGTTTAGCGAGTGAACAGCAGTGTGCGCGACTTTCAGGAGTGTGCCTGGAAAGTGCCAGAATCACCAGGAGCATCTGTGCAAAAGCTGCTGCCTCTGTGACCGCATTGAGGCACGTTCGCGTGTCTGCGAGTATATAGACGGCTCTTTCGCGTTCACTCCGAGGGAAACGGTCCGCTATTGCTTCTGTGCGCACAGACGCGATTCCCTTGTCTCTTGCGAACACAGGGAACTCTGTGCATCCAAATCTACAGGCTAAGGACGCGTCTGCATATGTTTTGGTGAACAATCGAGTGTGCGTGTTCTGACAGCTGCCTCTATGCAGACGTCTCCACAGAGCCACTTCTGAATGCCCCGCAGCCCAGGACTGAATGGATACACTAACAAGTGCACCGGTGTGAGCAACCACATATGCAGAAGGACGTCTTTCATCTCACAGAAGCGCGAACGTCTTGGCGTTCAAGCACATGGCAGAAACAAGGTGTGAACAGATGAGCTGCTGCTATTTTCTCCGTTCGGCATGCTTCGTTGTAGCTCTCTTGCCGGTCGCCGGCTTAGCGGCTTGCTTTGCGCGACTAGCTCTGGGGAGAGAAGGAGATAGCGCCGGAAACCTCGCCTTTTGCCTTCTTCGGCGCTGGAACCTGGTTGCTGCGCCTTCTCTTTGTCCATGTGCACACACACGATTCCTCAGCGAAAACCATGCAGAAACCTTTCCACGAGCACCCAGGGATGTGCACCCAGCACCACGTGCACGCACACGCAGCTAGAGAAAAGCACCTACCTTTTCACACACTGAAGCCTAAGCAAACGCGTGGCCACACACACGCACACATCCGCAAGCGCGCCTACTCCCATCTATTGAGGGAAAGACGGACGAGCTCTTTGGTTGCTCTTCACAGGCTTGTCCCTGATCTATAGCTGAGGGCAAACACTTGTGTGCTTGTGGGAGAGCCTGTGTCTTTCCTGGAAGCGTTTGGGAGTTTTGCTCAGACGCGTGTTTCCTCAAGTTCAAGAATCAAGATCTAGGATACCTGCAGACAGGTGCCTGTTTGTGTGGAGACAGTCTGTTTGAAACTGTGTTCCTCAGCGCCCGCTCTTTCTCCCCGTCGCTCCACACGCCTGGGAGTCCCTTTCTTTCTCTCCACAAGCACGTGTGTTGACTTCGTCGCACATGTGCATCTGCACAAGCGTTGAGCTCAGCAGAGCGTGTCTCTTGACACTTGATGTGCGTTGGCTGTGTCTGCCTGCTCCAGTGAAGAGAGAAACGGGAAATCATCTTGGTAGAGGCAACAAAGCAAAAGCGAGGCAGGATTGACATCTGCTCAACAGAGACGGATTCCCTGCGCTGACACAGTTCACAGTTACACGAGAAGCAATCTGAGCGGTCCGTCGACCGGAGACGTGTTTCCCAAGAGGTCGTTTAGCGAGTGAACAGCAGTGTGCGCGACTTTCAGGAGTGTGCCTGGAAAGTGCCAGAATCACCAGGAGCATCTGTGCAAAAGCTGCTGCCTCTGTGACCGCATTGAGGCACGTTCGCGTGTCTGCGAGTATATAGACGGCTCTTTCGCGTTCACTCCGAGGGAAACGGTCCGCTATTGCTTCTGTGCGCACAGACGCGATTCCCTTGTCTCTTGCGAACACAGGGAACTCTGTGCATCCAAATCTACAGGCTAAGGACGCGTCTGCATATGTTTTGGTGAACAATCGAGTGTGCGTGTTCTGACAGCTGCCTCTATGCAGACGTCTCCACAGAGCCACTTCTGAATGCCCCGCAGCCCAGGACTGAATGGATACACTAACAAGTGCACCGGTGTGAGCAACCACATATGCAGAAGGACGTCTTTCATCTCACAGAAGCGCGAACGTCTTGGCGTTCAAGCACATGGCAGAAACAAGGTGTGAACAGATGAGCTGCTGCTATTTTCTCCGTTCGGCATGCTTCGTTGTAGCTCTCTTGCCGGTCGCCGGCTTAGCGGCTTGCTTTGCGCGACTAGCTCTGGGGAGAGAAGGAGATAGCGCCGGAAACCTCGCCTTTTGCCTTCTTCGGCGCTGGAACCTGGTTGCTGCGCCTTCTCTTTGTCCATGTGCACACACACGATTCCTCAGCGAAAACCATGCAGAAACCTTTCCACGAGCACCCAGGGATGTGCACCCAGCACCACGTGCACGCACACGCAGCTAGAGAAAAGCACCTACCTTTTCACACACTGATGCCTAAGCAAACGCGTGGCCACACACACGCACACATCCGCAAGCGCGCCTACTCCCATCTATTGAGGGAAAGACGGACGAGCTCTTTGGTTGCTCTTCACAGGCTTGTCCCTGATCTATAGCTGAGGGCAAACACTTGTGTGCTTGTGGGAGAGCCTGTGTCTTTCCTGGAAGCGTTTGGGAGTTTTGCTCAGACGCGTGTTTCCTCAAGTTCAAGAATCAAGATCTAGGATACCTGCAGACAGGTGCCTGTTTGTGTGGAGACAGTCTGTTTGAAACTGTGTTCCTCAGCGCCCGCTCTTTCTCCCCGTCGCTCCACACGCCTGGGAGTCCCTTTCTTTCTCTCCACAAGCACGTGTGTTGACTTCGTCGCACATGTGCATCTGCACAAGCGTTGAGCTCAGCAGAGCGTGTCTCTTGACACTTGATGTGCGTTGGCTGTGTCTGCCTGCTCCAGTGAAGAGAGAAACGGGAAATCATCTTGGTAGAGGCAACAAAGCAAAAGCGAGGCAGGATTGACATCTGCTCAACAGAGACGGATTCCCTGCGCTGACACAGTTCACAGTTACACGAGAAGCAATCTGAGCGGTCCGTCGACCGGAGACGTGTTTCCCAAGAGGTCGTTTAGCGAGTGAACAGCAGTGTGCGCGACTTTCAGGAGTGTGCCTGGAAAGTGCCAGAATCACCAGGAGCATCTGTGCAAAAGCTGCTGCCTCTGTGACCGCATTGAGGCACGTTCGCGTGTCTGCGAGTATATAGACGGCTCTTTCGCGTTCACTCCGAGGGAAACGGTCCGCTATTGCTTCTGTGCGCACAGACGCGATTCCCTTGTCTCTTGCGAACACAGGGAACTCTGTGCATCCAAATCTACAGGCTAAGGACGCGTCTGCATATGTTTTGGTGAACAATCGAGTGTGCGTGTTCTGACAGCTGCCTCTATGCAGACGTCTCCACAGAGCCACTTCTGAATGCCCCGCAGCCCAGGACTGAATGGATACACTAACAAGTGCACCGGTGTGAGCAACCACATATGCAGAAGGACGTCTTTCATCTCACAGAAGCGCGAACGTCTTGGCGTTCAAGCACATGGCAGAAACAAGGTGTGAACAGATGAGCTGCTGCTATTTTCTCCGTTCGGCATGCTTCGTTGTAGCTCTCTTGCCGGTCGCCGGCTTAGCGGCTTGCTTTGCGCGACTAGCTCTGGGGAGAGAAGGAGATAGCGCCGGAAACCTCGCCTTTTGCCTTCTTCGGCGCTGGAACCTGGTTGCTGCGCCTTCTCTTTGTCCATGTGCACACACACGATTCCTCAGCGAAAACCATGCAGAAACCTTTCCACGAGCACCCAGGGATGTGCACCCAGCACCACGTGCACGCACACGCAGCTAGAGAAAAGCACCTACCTTTTCACACACTGATGCCTAAGCAAACGCGTGGCCACACACACGCACACATCCGCAAGCGCGCCTACTCCCATCTATTGAGGGAAAGACGGACGAGCTCTTTGGTTGCTCTTCACAGGCTTGTCCCTGATCTATAGCTGAGGGCAAACACTTGTGTGCTTGTGGGAGAGCCTGTGTCTTTCCTGGAAGCGTTTGGGAGTTTTGCTCAGACGCGTGTTTCCTCAAGTTCAAGAATCAAGATCTAGGATACCTGCAGACAGGTGCCTGTTTGTGTGGAGACAGTCTGTTTGAAACTGTGTTCCTCAGCGCCCGCTCTTTCTCCCCGTCGCTCCACACGCCTGGGAGTCCCTTTCTTTCTCTCCACAAGCACGTGTGTTGACTTCGTCGCACATGTGCATCTGCACAAGCGTTGAGCTCAGCAGAGCGTGTCTCTTGACACTTGATGTGCGTTGGCTGTGTCTGCCTGCTCCAGTGAAGAGAGAAACGGGAAATCATCTTGGTAGAGGCAACAAAGCAAAAGCGAGGCAGGATTGACATCTGCTCAACAGAGACGGATTCCCTGCGCTGACACAGTTCACAGTTACACGAGAAGCAATCTGAGCGGTCCGTCGACCGGAGACGTGTTTCCCAAGAGGTCGTTTAGCGAGTGAACAGCAGTGTGCGCGACTTTCAGGAGTGTGCCTGGAAAGTGCCAGAATCACCAGGAGCATCTGTGCAAAAGCTGCTGCCTCTGTGACCGCATTGAGGCACGTTCGCGTGTCTGCGAGTATATAGACGGCTCTTTCGCGTTCACTCCGAGGGAAACGGTCCGCTATTGCTTCTGTGCGCACAGACGCGATTCCCTTGTCTCTTGCGAACACAGGGAACTCTGTGCATCCAAATCTACAGGCTAAGGACGCGTCTGCATATGTTTTGGTGAACAATCGAGTGTGCGTGTTCTGACAGCTGCCTCTATGCAGACGTCTCCACAGAGCCACTTCTGAATGCCCCGCAGCCCAGGACTGAATGGATACACTAACAAGTGCACCGGTGTGAGCAACCACATATGCAGAAGGACGTCTTTCATCTCACAGAAGCGCGAACGTCTTGGCGTTCAAGCACATGGCAGAAACAAGGTGTGAACAGATGAGCTGCTGCTATTTTCTCCGTTCGGCATGCTTCGTTGTAGCTCTCTTGCCGGTCGCCGGCTTAGCGGCTTGCTTTGCGCGACTAGCTCTGGGGAGAGAAGGAGATAGCGCCGGAAACCTCGCCTTTTGCCTTCTTCGGCGCTGGAACCTGGTTGCTGCGCCTTCTCTTTGTCCATGTGCACACACACGATTCCTCAGCGAAAACCATGCAGAAACCTTTCCACGAGCACCCAGGGATGTGCACCCAGCACCACGTGCACGCACACGCAGCTAGAGAAAAGCACCTACCTTTTCACACACTGATGCCTAAGCAAACGCGTGGCCACACACACGCACACATCCGCAAGCGCGCCTACTCCCATCTATTGAGGGAAAGACGGACGAGCTCTTTGGTTGCTCTTCACAGGCTTGTCCCTGATCTATAGCTGAGGGCAAACACTTGTGTGCTTGTGGGAGAGCCTGTGTCTTTCCTGGAAGCGTTTGGGAGTTTTGCTCAGACGCGTGTTTCCTCAAGTTCAAGAATCAAGATCTAGGATACCTGCAGACAGGTGCCTGTTTGTGTGGAGACAGTCTGTTTGAAACTGTGTTCCTCAGCGCCCGCTCTTTCTCCCCGTCGCTCCACACGCCTGGGAGTCCCTTTCTTTCTCTCCACAAGCACGTGTGTTGACTTCGTCGCACATGTGCATCTGCACAAGCGTTGAGCTCAGCAGAGCGTGTCTCTTGACACTTGATGTGCGTTGGCTGTGTCTGCCTGCTCCAGTGAAGAGAGAAACGGGAAATCATCTTGGTAGAGGCAACAAAGCAAAAGCGAGGCAGGATTGACATCTGCTCAACAGAGACGGATTCCCTGCGCTGACACAGTTCACAGTTACACGAGAAGCAATCTGAGCGGTCCGTCGACCGGAGACGTGTTTCCCAAGAGGTCGTTTAGCGAGTGAACAGCAGTGTGCGCGACTTTCAGGAGTGTGCCTGGAAAGTGCCAGAATCACCAGGAGCATCTGTGCAAAAGCTGCTGCCTCTGTGACCGCATTGAGGCACGTTCGCGTGTCTGCGAGTATATAGACGGCTCTTTCGCGTTCACTCCGAGGGAAACGGTCCGCTATTGCTTCTGTGCGCACAGACGCGATTCCCTTGTCTCTTGCGAACACAGGGAACTCTGTGCATCCAAATCTACAGGCTAAGGACGCGTCTGCATATGTTTTGGTGAACAATCGAGTGTGCGTGTTCTGACAGCTGCCTCTATGCAGACGTCTCCACAGAGCCACTTCTGAATGCCCCGCAGCCCAGGACTGAATGGATACACTAACAAGTGCACCGGTGTGAGCAACCACATATGCAGAAGGACGTCTTTCATCTCACAGAAGCGCGAACGTCTTGGCGTTCAAGCACATGGCAGAAACAAGGTGTGAACAGATGAGCTGCTGCTATTTTCTCCGTTCGGCATGCTTCGTTGTAGCTCTCTTGCCGGTCGCCGGCTTAGCGGCTTGCTTTGCGCGACTAGCTCTGGGGAGAGAAGGAGATAGCGCCGGAAACCTCGCCTTTTGCCTTCTTCGGCGCTGGAACCTGGTTGCTGCGCCTTCTCTTTGTCCATGTGCACACACACGATTCCTCAGCGAAAACCATGCAGAAACCTTTCCACGAGCACCCAGGGATGTGCACCCAGCACCACGTGCACGCACACGCAGCTAGAGAAAAGCACCTACCTTTTCACACACTGATGCCTAAGCAAACGCGTGGCCACACACACGCACACATCCGCAAGCGCGCCTACTCCCATCTATTGAGGGAAAGACGGACGAGCAACGTCCTGACAGGCTTGAGGGGAAAAACGTCCGTTGACGGTTGGCGTACTGCACGCCCGCCTACGGGGCTGCAGGGGAATCCACATTTGGAAGGTACCTGAAGATGTGTGCCTGTTCTTGGAGCTCCGCTAGTAGGGTAGCAAAGACACTCGTAGGCAGTACTGAATGCTGCTCCGTGCTACTTCTCCTCCGCTGGCAAATGCTTCACAGTCGCCCTAGGAAAGACGTTTAACAATCGATCTCCAAGAGGAACGAAACACATGATGCCATAAGGCGAAAGAATAGCAGGGCATCTCTTCACAGGCTTGTCCCTGATCTATAGCTGAGGGCAAACACTTGTGTGCTTGTGGGAGAGCCTGTGTCTTTCCTGGAAGCGTTTGGGAGTTTTGCTCAGACGCGTGTTTCCTCAAGTTCAAGAATCAAGATCTAGGATACCTGCAGACAGGTGCCTGTTTGTGTGGAGACAGTCTGTTTGAAACTGTGTTCCTCAGCGCCCGCTCTTTCTCCCCGTCGCTCCACACGCCTGGGAGTCCCTTTCTTTCTCTCCACAAGCACGTGTGTTGACTTCGTCGCACATGTGCATCTGCACAAGCGTTGAGCTCAGCAGAGCGTGTCTCTTGACACTTGATGTGCGTTGGCTGTGTCTGCCTGCTCCAGTGAAGAGAGAAACGGGAAATCATCTTGGTAGAGGCAACAAAGCAAAAGCGAGGCAGGATTGACATCTGCTCAACAGAGACGGATTCCCTGCGCTGACACAGTTCACAGTTACACGAGAAGCAATCTGAGCGGTCCGTCGACCGGAGACGTGTTTCCCAAGAGGTCGTTTAGCGAGTGAACAGCAGTGTGCGCGACTTTCAGGAGTGTGCCTGGAAAGTGCCAGAATCACCAGGAGCATCTGTGCAAAAGCTGCTGCCTCTGTGACCGCATTGAGGCACGTTCGCGTGTCTGCGAGTATATAGACGGCTCTTTCGCGTTCACTCCGAGGGAAACGGTCCGCTATTGCTTCTGTGCGCACAGACGCGATTCCCTTGTCTCTTGCGAACACAGGGAACTCTGTGCATCCAAATCTACAGGCTAAGGACGCGTCTGCATATGTTTTGGTGAACAATCGAGTGTGCGTGTTCTGACAGCTGCCTCTATGCAGACGTCTCCACAGAGCCACTTCTGAATGCCCCGCAGCCCAGGACTGAATGGATACACTAACAAGTGCACCGGTGTGAGCAACCACATATGCAGAAGGACGTCTTTCATCTCACAGAAGCGCGAACGTCTTGGCGTTCAAGCACATGGCAGAAACAAGGTGTGAACAGATGAGCTGCTGCTATTTTCTCCGTTCGGCATGCTTCGTTGTAGCTCTCTTGCCGGTCGCCGGCTTAGCGGCTTGCTTTGCGCGACTAGCTCTGGGGAGAGAAGGAGATAGCGCCGGAAACCTCGCCTTTTGCCTTCTTCGGCGCTGGAACCTGGTTGCTGCGCCTTCTCTTTGTCCATGTGCACACACACGATTCCTCAGCGAAAACCATGCAGAAACCTTTCCACGAGCACCCAGGGATGTGCACCCAGCACCACGTGCACGCACACGCAGCTAGAGAAAAGCACCTACCTTTTCACACACTGAAGCCTAAGCAAACGCGTGGCCACACACACGCACACATCCGCAAGCGCGCCTACTCCCATCTATTGAGGGAAAGACGGACGAGCTCTTTGGTTGCTCTTCACAGGCTTGTCCCTGATCTATAGCTGAGGGCAAACACTTGTGTGCTTGTGGGAGAGCCTGTGTCTTTCCTGGAAGCGTTTGGGAGTTTTGCTCAGACGCGTGTTTCCTCAAGTTCAAGAATCAAGATCTAGGATACCTGCAGACAGGTGCCTGTTTGTGTGGAGACAGTCTGTTTGAAACTGTGTTCCTCAGCGCCCGCTCTTTCTCCCCGTCGCTCCACACGCCTGGGAGTCCCTTTCTTTCTCTCCACAAGCACGTGTGTTGACTTCGTCGCACATGTGCATCTGCACAAGCGTTGAGCTCAGCAGAGCGTGTCTCTTGACACTTGATGTGCGTTGGCTGTGTCTGCCTGCTCCAGTGAAGAGAGAAACGGGAAATCATCTTGGTAGAGGCAACAAAGCAAAAGCGAGGCAGGATTGACATCTGCTCAACAGAGACGGATTCCCTGCGCTGACACAGTTCACAGTTACACGAGAAGCAATCTGAGCGGTCCGTCGACCGGAGACGTGTTTCCCAAGAGGTCGTTTAGCGAGTGAACAGCAGTGTGCGCGACTTTCAGGAGTGTGCCTGGAAAGTGCCAGAATCACCAGGAGCATCTGTGCAAAAGCTGCTGCCTCTGTGACCGCATTGAGGCACGTTCGCGTGTCTGCGAGTATATAGACGGCTCTTTCGCGTTCACTCCGAGGGAAACGGTCCGCTATTGCTTCTGTGCGCACAGACGCGATTCCCTTGTCTCTTGCGAACACAGGGAACTCTGTGCATCCAAATCTACAGGCTAAGGACGCGTCTGCATATGTTTTGGTGAACAATCGAGTGTGCGTGTTCTGACAGCTGCCTCTATGCAGACGTCTCCACAGAGCCACTTCTGAATGCCCCGCAGCCCAGGACTGAATGGATACACTAACAAGTGCACCGGTGTGAGCAACCACATATGCAGAAGGACGTCTTTCATCTCACAGAAGCGCGAACGTCTTGGCGTTCAAGCACATGGCAGAAACAAGGTGTGAACAGATGAGCTGCTGCTATTTTCTCCGTTCGGCATGCTTCGTTGTAGCTCTCTTGCCGGTCGCCGGCTTAGCGGCTTGCTTTGCGCGACTAGCTCTGGGGAGAGAAGGAGATAGCGCCGGAAACCTCGCCTTTTGCCTTCTTCGGCGCTGGAACCTGGTTGCTGCGCCTTCTCTTTGTCCATGTGCACACACACGATTCCTCAGCGAAAACCATGCAGAAACCTTTCCACGAGCACCCAGGGATGTGCACCCAGCACCACGTGCACGCACACGCAGCTAGAGAAAAGCACCTACCTTTTCACACACTGATGCCTAAGCAAACGCGTGGCCACACACACGCACACATCCGCAAGCGCGCCTACTCCCATCTATTGAGGGAAAGACGGACGAGCAACGTCCTGACAGGCTTGAGGGGAAAAACGTCCGTTGACGGTTGGCGTACTGCACGCCCGCCTACGGGGCTGCAGGGGAATCCACATTTGGAAGGTACCTGAAGATGTGTGCCTGTTCTTGGAGCTCCGCTAGTAGGGTAGCAAAGACACTCGTAGGCAGTACTGAATGCTGCTCCGTGCTACTTCTCCTCCGCTGGCAAATGCTTCACAGTCGCCCTAGGAAAGACGTTTAACAATCGATCTCCAAGAGGAACGAAACACATGATGCCATAAGGCGAAAGAATAGCAGGGCATCTCTTCACAGGCTTGTCCCTGATCTATAGCTGAGGGCAAACACTTGTGTGCTTGTGGGAGAGCCTGTGTCTTTCCTGGAAGCGTTTGGGAGTTTTGCTCAGACGCGTGTTTCCTCAAGTTCAAGAATCAAGATCTAGGATACCTGCAGACAGGTGCCTGTTTGTGTGGAGACAGTCTGTTTGAAACTGTGTTCCTCAGCGCCCGCTCTTTCTCCCCGTCGCTCCACACGCCTGGGAGTCCCTTTCTTTCTCTCCACAAGCACGTGTGTTGACTTCGTCGCACATGTGCATCTGCACAAGCGTTGAGCTCAGCAGAGCGTGTCTCTTGACACTTGATGTGCGTTGGCTGTGTCTGCCTGCTCCAGTGAAGAGAGAAACGGGAAATCATCTTGGTAGAGGCAACAAAGCAAAAGCGAGGCAGGATTGACATCTGCTCAACAGAGACGGATTCCCTGCGCTGACACAGTTCACAGTTACACGAGAAGCAATCTGAGCGGTCCGTCGACCGGAGACGTGTTTCCCAAGAGGTCGTTTAGCGAGTGAACAGCAGTGTGCGCGACTTTCAGGAGTGTGCCTGGAAAGTGCCAGAATCACCAGGAGCATCTGTGCAAAAGCTGCTGCCTCTGTGACCGCATTGAGGCACGTTCGCGTGTCTGCGAGTATATAGACGGCTCTTTCGCGTTCACTCCGAGGGAAACGGTCCGCTATTGCTTCTGTGCGCACAGACGCGATTCCCTTGTCTCTTGCGAACACAGGGAACTCTGTGCATCCAAATCTACAGGCTAAGGACGCGTCTGCATATGTTTTGGTGAACAATCGAGTGTGCGTGTTCTGACAGCTGCCTCTATGCAGACGTCTCCACAGAGCCACTTCTGAATGCCCCGCAGCCCAGGACTGAATGGATACACTAACAAGTGCACCGGTGTGAGCAACCACATATGCAGAAGGACGTCTTTCATCTCACAGAAGCGCGAACGTCTTGGCGTTCAAGCACATGGCAGAAACAAGGTGTGAACAGATGAGCTGCTGCTATTTTCTCCGTTCGGCATGCTTCGTTGTAGCTCTCTTGCCGGTCGCCGGCTTAGCGGCTTGCTTTGCGCGACTAGCTCTGGGGAGAGAAGGAGATAGCGCCGGAAACCTCGCCTTTTGCCTTCTTCGGCGCTGGAACCTGGTTGCTGCGCCTTCTCTTTGTCCATGTGCACACACACGATTCCTCAGCGAAAACCATGCAGAAACCTTTCCACGAGCACCCAGGGATGTGCACCCAGCACCACGTGCACGCACACGCAGCTAGAGAAAAGCACCTACCTTTTCACACACTGAAGCCTAAGCAAACGCGTGGCCACACACACGCACACATCCGCAAGCGCGCCTACTCCCATCTATTGAGGGAAAGACGGACGAGCTCTTTGGTTGCTCTTCACAGGCTTGTCCCTGATCTATAGCTGAGGGCAAACACTTGTGTGCTTGTGGGAGAGCCTGTGTCTTTCCTGGAAGCGTTTGGGAGTTTTGCTCAGACGCGTGTTTCCTCAAGTTCAAGAATCAAGATCTAGGATACCTGCAGACAGGTGCCTGTTTGTGTGGAGACAGTCTGTTTGAAACTGTGTTCCTCAGCGCCCGCTCTTTCTCCCCGTCGCTCCACACGCCTGGGAGTCCCTTTCTTTCTCTCCACAAGCACGTGTGTTGACTTCGTCGCACATGTGCATCTGCACAAGCGTTGAGCTCAGCAGAGCGTGTCTCTTGACACTTGATGTGCGTTGGCTGTGTCTGCCTGCTCCAGTGAAGAGAGAAACGGGAAATCATCTTGGTAGAGGCAACAAAGCAAAAGCGAGGCAGGATTGACATCTGCTCAACAGAGACGGATTCCCTGCGCTGACACAGTTCACAGTTACACGAGAAGCAATCTGAGCGGTCCGTCGACCGGAGACGTGTTTCCCAAGAGGTCGTTTAGCGAGTGAACAGCAGTGTGCGCGACTTTCAGGAGTGTGCCTGGAAAGTGCCAGAATCACCAGGAGCATCTGTGCAAAAGCTGCTGCCTCTGTGACCGCATTGAGGCACGTTCGCGTGTCTGCGAGTATATAGACGGCTCTTTCGCGTTCACTCCGAGGGAAACGGTCCGCTATTGCTTCTGTGCGCACAGACGCGATTCCCTTGTCTCTTGCGAACACAGGGAACTCTGTGCATCCAAATCTACAGGCTAAGGACGCGTCTGCATATGTTTTGGTGAACAATCGAGTGTGCGTGTTCTGACAGCTGCCTCTAGGCAGACGTCTCCACAGAGCCACTTCTGAATGCCCCGCAGCCCAGGACTGAATGGATACACTAACAAGTGCACCGGTGTGAGCAACCACATATGCAGAAGGACGTCTTTCATCTCACAGAAGCGCGAACGTCTTGGCGTTCAAGCACATGGCAGAAACAAGGTGTGAAGAGATGAGCTGCTGCTATTTTCTCCGTTCGGCATGCTTCGTTGTAGCTCTCTTGCCGGTCGCCGGCTTAGCGGCTTGCTTTGCGCGACTAGCTCTGGGGAGAGAAGGAGATAGCGCCGGAAACCTCGCCTTTTGCCTTCTTCGGCGCTGGAACCTGGTTGCTGCGCCTTCTCTTTGTCCATGTGCACACACACGATTCCTCAGCGAAAACCATGCAGAAACCTTTCCACGAGCACCCAGGGATGTGCACCCAGCACCACGTGCACGCACACGCAGCTAGAGAAAAGCACCTACCTTTTCACACACTGATGCCTAAGCAAACGCGTGGCCACACACACGCACACATCCGCAAGCGCGCCTACTCCCATCTATTGAGGGAAAGACGGACGAGCTCTTTGGTTGCTCTTCACAGGCTTGTCCCTGATCTATAGCTGAGGGCAAACACTTGTGTGCTTGTGGGAGAGCCTGTGTCTTTCCTGGAAGCGTTTGGGAGTTTTGCTCAGACGCGTGTTTCCTCAAGTTCAAGAATCAAGATCTAGGATACCTGCAGACAGGTGCCTGTTTGTGTGGAGACAGTCTGTTTGAAACTGTGTTCCTCAGCGCCCGCTCTTTCTCCCCGTCGCTCCACACGCCTGGGAGTCCCTTTCTTTCTCTCCACAAGCACGTGTGTTGACTTCGTCGCACATGTGCATCTGCACAAGCGTTGAGCTCAGCAGAGCGTGTCTCTTGACACTTGATGTGCGTTGGCTGTGTCTGCCTGCTCCAGTGAAGAGAGAAACGGGAAATCATCTTGGTAGAGGCAACAAAGCAAAAGCGAGGCAGGATTGACATCTGCTCAACAGAGACGGATTCCCTGCGCTGACACAGTTCACAGTTACACGAGAAGCAATCTGAGCGGTCCGTCGACCGGAGACGTGTTTCCCAAGAGGTCGTTTAGCGAGTGAACAGCAGTGTGCGCGACTTTCAGGAGTGTGCCTGGAAAGTGCCAGAATCACCAGGAGCATCTGTGCAAAAGCTGCTGCCTCTGTGACCGCATTGAGGCACGTTCGCGTGTCTGCGAGTATATAGACGGCTCTTTCGCGTTCACTCCGAGGGAAACGGTCCGCTATTGCTTCTGTGCGCACAGACGCGATTCCCTTGTCTCTTGCGAACACAGGGAACTCTGTGCATCCAAATCTACAGGCTAAGGACGCGTCTGCATATGTTTTGGTGAACAATCGAGTGTGCGTGTTCTGACAGCTGCCTCTATGCAGACGTCTCCACAGAGCCACTTCTGAATGCCCCGCAGCCCAGGACTGAATGGATACACTAACAAGTGCACCGGTGTGAGCAACCACATATGCAGAAGGACGTCTTTCATCTCACAGAAGCGCGAACGTCTTGGCGTTCAAGCACATGGCAGAAACAAGGTGTGAACAGATGAGCTGCTGCTATTTTCTCCGTTCGGCATGCTTCGTTGTAGCTCTCTTGCCGGTCGCCGGCTTAGCGGCTTGCTTTGCGCGACTAGCTCTGGGGAGAGAAGGAGATAGCGCCGGAAACCTCGCCTTTTGCCTTCTTCGGCGCTGGAACCTGGTTGCTGCGCCTTCTCTTTGTCCATGTGCACACACACGATTCCTCAGCGAAAACCATGCAGAAACCTTTCCACGAGCACCCAGGGATGTGCACCCAGCACCACGTGCACGCACACGCAGCTAGAGAAAAGCACCTACCTTTTCACACACTGATGCCTAAGCAAACGCGTGGCCACACACACGCACACATCCGCAAGCGCGCCTACTCCCATCTATTGAGGGAAAGACGGACGAGCTCTTTGGTTGCTCTTCACAGGCTTGTCCCTGATCTATAGCTGAGGGCAAACACTTGTGTGCTTGTGGGAGAGCCTGTGTCTTTCCTGGAAGCGTTTGGGAGTTTTGCTCAGACGCGTGTTTCCTCAAGTTCAAGAATCAAGATCTAGGATACCTGCAGACAGGTGCCTGTTTGTGTGGAGACAGTCTGTTTGAAACTGTGTTCCTCAGCGCCCGCTCTTTCTCCCCGTCGCTCCACACGCCTGGGAGTCCCTTTCTTTCTCTCCACAAGCACGTGTGTTGACTTCGTCGCACATGTGCATCTGCACAAGCGTTGAGCTCAGCAGAGCGTGTCTCTTGACACTTGATGTGCGTTGGCTGTGTCTGCCTGCTCCAGTGAAGAGAGAAACGGGAAATCATCTTGGTAGAGGCAACAAAGCAAAAGCGAGGCAGGATTGACATCTGCTCAACAGAGACGGATTCCCTGCGCTGACACAGTTCACAGTTACACGAGAAGCAATCTGAGCGGTCCGTCGACCGGAGACGTGTTTCCCAAGAGGTCGTTTAGCGAGTGAACAGCAGTGTGCGCGACTTTCAGGAGTGTGCCTGGAAAGTGCCAGAATCACCAGGAGCATCTGTGCAAAAGCTGCTGCCTCTGTGACCGCATTGAGGCACGTTCGCGTGTCTGCGAGTATATAGACGGCTCTTTCGCGTTCACTCCGAGGGAAACGGTCCGCTATTGCTTCTGTGCGCACAGACGCGATTCCCTTGTCTCTTGCGAACACAGGGAACTCTGTGCATCCAAATCTACAGGCTAAGGACGCGTCTGCATATGTTTTGGTGAACAATCGAGTGTGCGTGTTCTGACAGCTGCCTCTATGCAGACGTCTCCACAGAGCCACTTCTGAATGCCCCGCAGCCCAGGACTGAATGGATACACTAACAAGTGCACCGGTGTGAGCAACCACATATGCAGAAGGACGTCTTTCATCTCACAGAAGCGCGAACGTCTTGGCGTTCAAGCACATGGCAGAAACAAGGTGTGAACAGATGAGCTGCTGCTATTTTCTCCGTTCGGCATGCTTCGTTGTAGCTCTCTTGCCGGTCGCCGGCTTAGCGGCTTGCTTTGCGCGACTAGCTCTGGGGAGAGAAGGAGATAGCGCCGGAAACCTCGCCTTTTGCCTTCTTCGGCGCTGGAACCTGGTTGCTGCGCCTTCTCTTTGTCCATGTGCACACACACGATTCCTCAGCGAAAACCATGCAGAAACCTTTCCACGAGCACCCAGGGATGTGCACCCAGCACCACGTGCACGCACACGCAGCTAGAGAAAAGCACCTACCTTTTCACACACTGATGCCTAAGCAAACGCGTGGCCACACACACGCACACATCCGCAAGCGCGCCTACTCCCATCTATTGAGGGAAAGACGGACGAGCTCTTTGGTTGCTCTTCACAGGCTTGTCCCTGATCTATAGCTGAGGGCAAACACTTGTGTGCTTGTGGGAGAGCCTGTGTCTTTCCTGGAAGCGTTTGGGAGTTTTGCTCAGACGCGTGTTTCCTCAAGTTCAAGAATCAAGATCTAGGATACCTGCAGACAGGTGCC
The DNA here is from genome assembly GCF_037038585.1 of Patagioenas fasciata. NCBI lineage: Eukaryota > Metazoa > Chordata > Aves > Columbiformes > Columbidae > Patagioenas > Patagioenas fasciata. Next base: position 360,594 of record NW_027288781.1, on the reverse strand, counting down.
TGTTTGTGTGGAGACAGTCTGTTTGAAACTGTGTTCCTCAGCGCCCGCTCTTTCTCCCCGTCGCTCCACACGCCTGGGAGTCCCTTTCTTTCTCTCCACAAGCACGTGTGTTGACTTCGTCGCACATGTGCATCTGCACAAGCGTTGAGCTCAGCAGAGCGTGTCTCTTGACACTTGATGTGCGTTGGCTGTGTCTGCCTGCTCCAGTGAAGAGAGAAACGGGAAATCATCTTGGTAGAGGCAACAAAGCAAAAGCGAGGCAGGATTGACATCTGCTCAACAGAGACGGATTCCCTGCGCTGACACAGTTCACAGTTACACGAGAAGCAATCTGAGCGGTCCGTCGACCGGAGACGTGTTTCCCAAGAGGTCGTTTAGCGAGTGAACAGCAGTGTGCGCGACTTTCAGGAGTGTGCCTGGAAAGTGCCAGAATCACCAGGAGCATCTGTGCAAAAGCTGCTGCCTCTGTGACCGCATTGAGGCACGTTCCCGTGTCTGCGAGTATATAGACGGCTCTTTCGCGTTCACTCCGAGGGAAACGGTCCGCTATTGCTTCTGTGCGCACAGACGCGATTCCCTTGTCTCTTGCGAACACAGGGAACTCTGTGCATCCAAATCTACAGGCTAAGGACGCGTCTGCATATGTTTTGGTGAACAATCGAGTGTGCGTGTTCTGACAGCTGCCTCTATGCAGACGTCTCCACAGAGCCACTTCTGAATGCCCCGCAGCCCAGGACTGAATGGATACACTAACAAGTGCACCGGTGTGAGCAACCACATATGCAGAAGGACGTCTTTCATCTCACAGAAGCGCGAACGTCTTGGCGTTCAAGCACATGGCAGAAACAAGGTGTGAACAGATGAGCTGCTGCTATTTTCTCCGTTCGGCATGCTTCGTTGTAGCTCTCTTGCCGGTCGCCGGCTTAGCGGCTTGCTTTGCGCGACTAGCTCTGGGGAGAGAAGGAGATAGCGCCGGAAACCTCGCCTTTTGCCTTCTTCGGCGCTGGAACCTGGTTGCTGCGCCTTCTCTTTGTCCATGTGCACACACACGATTCCTCAGCGAAAACCATGCAGAAACCTTTCCACGAGCACCCAGGGATGTGCACCCAGCACCACGTGCACGCACACGCAGCTAGAGAAAAGCACCTACCTTTTCACACACTGATGCCTAAGCAAACGCGTGGCCACACACACGCACACATCCGCAAGCGCGCCTACTCCCATCTATTGAGGGAAAGACGGACGAGCTCTTTGGTTGCTCTTCACAGGCTTGTCCCTGATCTATAGCTGAGGGCAAACACTTGTGTGCTTGTGGGAGAGCCTGTGTCTTTCCTGGAAGCGTTTGGGAGTTTTGCTCAGACGCGTGTTTCCTCAAGTTCAAGAATCAAGATCTAGGATACCTGCAGACAGGTGCCTGTTTGTGTGGAGACAGTCTGTTTGAAACTGTGTTCCTCAGCGCCCGCTCTTTCTCCCCGTCGCTCCACACGCCTGGGAGTCCCTTTCTTTCTCTCCACAAGCACGTGTGTTGACTTCGTCGCACATGTGCATCTGCACAAGCGTTGAGCTCAGCAGAGCGTGTCTCTTGACACTTGATGTGCGTTGGCTGTGTCTGCCTGCTCCAGTGAAGAGAGAAACGGGAAATCATCTTGGTAGAGGCAACAAAGCAAAAGCGAGGCAGGATTGACATCTGCTCAACAGAGACGGATTCCCTGCGCTGACACAGTTCACAGTTACACGAGAAGCAATCTGAGCGGTCCGTCGACCGGAGACGTGTTTCCCAAGAGGTCGTTTAGCGAGTGAACAGCAGTGTGCGCGACTTTCAGGAGTGTGCCTGGAAAGTGCCAGAATCACCAGGAGCATCTGTGCAAAAGCTGCTGCCTCTGTGACCGCATTGAGGCACGTTCGCGTGTCTGCGAGTATATAGACGGCTCTTTCGCGTTCACTCCGAGGGAAACGGTCCGCTATTGCTTCTGTGCGCACAGACGCGATTCCCTTGTCTCTTGCGAACACAGGGAACTCTGTGCATCCAAATCTACAGGCTAAGGACGCGTCTGCATATGTTTTGGTGAACAATCGAGTGTGCGTGTTCTGACAGCTGCCTCTATGCAGACGTCTCCACAGAGCCATTTCTGAATGCCCCGCAGCCCAGGACTGAATGGATACACTAACAAGTGCACCGGTGTGAGCAACCACATATGCAGAAGGACGTCTTTCATCTCACAGAAGCGCGAACGTCTTGGCGTTCAAGCACATGGCAGAAACAAGGTGTGAAGAGATGAGCTGCTGCTATTTTCTCCGTTCGGCATGCTTCGTTGTAGCTCTCTTGCCGGTCGCCGGCTTAGCGGCTTGCTTTGCGCGACTAGCTCTGGGGAGAGAAGGAGATAGCGCCGGAAACCTCGCCTTTTGCCTTCTTCGGCGCTGGAACCTGGTTGCTGCGCCTTCTCTTTGTCCATGTGCACACACACGATTCCTCAGCGAAAACCATGCAGAAACCTTTCCACGAGCACCCAGGGATGTGCACCCAGCACCACGTGCACGCACACGCAGCTAGAGAAAAGCACCTACCTTTTCACACACTGATGCCTAAGCAAACGCGTGGCCACACACACGCACACATCCGCAAGCGCGCCTACTCCCATCTATTGAGGGAAAGACGGACGAGCAACGTCCTGACAGGCTTGAGGGGAAAAACGTCCGTTGACGGTTGGCGTACTGCACGCCCGCCTACGGGGCTGCAGGGGAATCCACATTTGGAAGGTACCTGAAGATGTGTGCCTGTTCTTGGAGCTCCGCTAGTAGGGTAGCAAAGACACTCGTAGGCAGTACTGAATGCTGCTCCGTGCTACTTCTCCTCCGCTGGCAAATGCTTCACAGTCGCCCTAGGAAAGACGTTTAACAATCGATCTCCAAGAGGAACGAAACACATGATGCCATAAGGCGAAAGAATAGCAGGGCATCTCTTCACAGGCTTGTCCCTGATCTATAGCTGAGGGCAAACACTTGTGTGCTTGTGGGAGAGCCTGTGTCTTTCCTGGAAGCGTTTGGGAGTTTTGCTCAGACGCGTGTTTCCTCAAGTTCAAGAATCAAGATCTAGGATACCTGCAGACAGGTGCCTGTTTGTGTGGAGACAGTCTGTTTGAAACTGTGTTCCTCAGCGCCCGCTCTTTCTCCCCGTCGCTCCACACGCCTGGGAGTCCCTTTCTTTCTCTCCACAAGCACGTGTGTTGACTTCGTCGCACATGTGCATCTGCACAAGCGTTGAGCTCAGCAGAGCGTGTCTCTTGACACTTGATGTGCGTTGGCTGTGTCTGCCTGCTCCAGTGAAGAGAGAAACGGGAAATCATCTTGGTAGAGGCAACAAAGCAAAAGCGAGGCAGGATTGACATCTGCTCAACAGAGACGGATTCCCTGCGCTGACACAGTTCACAGTTACACGAGAAGCAATCTGAGCGGTCCGTCGACCGGAGACGTGTTTCCCAAGAGGTCGTTTAGCGAGTGAACAGCAGTGTGCGCGACTTTCAGGAGTGTGCCTGGAAAGTGCCAGAATCACCAGGAGCATCTGTGCAAAAGCTGCTGCCTCTGTGACCGCATTGAGGCACGTTCGCGTGTCTGCGAGTATATAGACGGCTCTTTCGCGTTCACTCCGAGGGAAACGGTCCGCTATTGCTTCTGTGCGCACAGACGCGATTCCCTTGTCTCTTGCGAACACAGGGAACTCTGTGCATCCAAATCTACAGGCTAAGGACGCGTCTGCATATGTTTTGGTGAACAATCGAGTGTGCGTGTTCTGACAGCTGCCTCTATGCAGACGTCTCCACAGAGCCACTTCTGAATGCCCCGCAGCCCAGGACTGAATGGATACACTAACAAGTGCACCGGTGTGAGCAACCACATATGCAGAAGGACGTCTTTCATCTCACAGAAGCGCGAACGTCTTGGCGTTCAAGCACATGGCAGAAACAAGGTGTGAACAGATGAGCTGCTGCTATTTTCTCCGTTCGGCATGCTTCGTTGTAGCTCTCTTGCCGGTCGCCGGCTTAGCGGCTTGCTTTGCGCGACTAGCTCTGGGGAGAGAAGGAGATAGCGCCGGAAACCTCGCCTTTTGCCTTCTTCGGCGCTGGAACCTGGTTGCTGCGCCTTCTCTTTGTCCATGTGCACACACACGATTCCTCAGCGAAAACCATGCAGAAACCTTTCCACGAGCACCCAGGGATGTGCACCCAGCACCACGTGCACGCACACGCAGCTAGAGAAAAGCACCTACCTTTTCACACACTGATGCCTAAGCAAATGCGTGGCCACACACACGCACACATCCGCAAGCGCGCCTACTCCCATCTATTGAGGGAAAGACGGACGAGCTCTTTGGTTGCTCTTCACAGGCTTGTCCCTGATCTATAGCTGAGGGCAAACACTTGTGTGCTTGTGGGAGAGCCTGTGTCTTTCCTGGAAGCGTTTGGGAGTTTTGCTCAGACGCGTGTTTCCTCAAGTTCAAGAATCAAGATCTAGGATACCTGCAGACAGGTGCCTGTTTGTGTGGAGACAGTCTGTTTGAAACTGTGTTCCTCAGCGCCCGCTCTTTCTCCCCGTCGCTCCACACGCCTGGGAGTCCCTTTCTTTCTCTCCACAAGCACGTGTGTTGACTTCGTCGCACATGTGCATCTGCACAAGCGTTGAGCTCAGCAGAGCGTGTCTCTTGACACTTGATGTGCGTTGGCTGTGTCTGCCTGCTCCAGTGAAGAGAGAAACGGGAAATCATCTTGGTAGAGGCAACAAAGCAAAAGCGAGGCAGGATTGACATCTGCTCAACAGAGACGGATTCCCTGCGCTGACACAGTTCACAGTTACACGAGAAGCAATCTGAGCGGTCCGTCGACCGGAGACGTGTTTCCCAAGAGGTCGTTTAGCGAGTGAACAGCAGTGTGCGCGACTTTCAGGAGTGTGCCTGGAAAGTGCCAGAATCACGAGGAGCATCTGTGCAAAAGCTGCTGCCTCTGTGACCGCATTGAGGCACGTTCGCGTGTCTGCGAGTATATAGACGGCTCTTTCGCGTTCACTCCGAGGGAAACGGTCCGCTATTGCTTCTGTGCGCACAGACGCGATTCCCTTGTCTCTTGCGAACACAGGGAACTCTGTGCATCCAAATCTACAGGCTAAGGACGCGTCTGCATATGTTTTGGTGAACAATCGAGTGTGCGTGTTCTGACAGCTGCCTCTATGCAGACGTCTCCACAGAGCCACTTCTGAATGCCCCGCAGCCCAGGACTGAATGGATACACTAACAAGTGCACCGGTGTGAGCAACCACATATGCAGAAGGACGTCTTTCATCTCACAGAAGCGCGAACGTCTTGGCGTTCAAGCACATGGCAGAAACAAGGTGTGAACAGATGAGCTGCTGCTATTTTCTCCGTTCGGCATGCTTCGTTGTAGCTCTCTTGCCGGTCGCCGGCTTAGCGGCTTGCTTTGCGCGACTAGCTCTGGGGAGAGAAGGAGATAGCGCCGGAAACCTCGCCTTTTGCCTTCTTCGGCGCTGGAACCTGGTTGCTGCGCCTTCTCTTTGTCCATGTGCACACACACGATTCCTCAGCGAAAACCATGCAGAAACCTTTCCACGAGCACCCAGGGATGTGCACCCAGCACCACGTGCACGCACACGCAGCTAGAGAAAAGCACCTACCTTTTCACACACTGATGCCTAAGCAAACGCGTGGCCACACACACGCACACATCCGCAAGCGCGCCTACTCCCATCTATTGAGAGAAAGACGGACGAGCTCTTTGGTTGCTCTTCACAGGCTTGTCCCTGATCTATAGCTGAGGGCAAACACTTGTGTGCTTGTGGGAGAGCCTGTGTCTTTCCTGGAAGCGTTTGGGAGTTTTGCTCAGACGCGTGTTTCCTCAAGTTCAAGAATCAAGATCTAGGATACCTGCAGACAGGTGCCTGTTTGTGTGGAGACAGTCTGTTTGAAACTGTGTTCCTCAGCGCCCGCTCTTTCTCCCCGTCGCTCCACACGCCTGGGAGTCCCTTTCTTTCTCTCCACAAGCACGTGTGTTGACTTCGTCGCACATGTGCATCTGCACAAGCGTTGAGCTCAGCAGAGCGTGTCTCTTGACACTTGATGTGCGTTGGCTGTGTCTGCCTGCTCCAGTGAAGAGAGAAACGGGAAATCATCTTGGTAGAGGCAACAAAGCAAAAGCGAGGCAGGATTGACATCTGCTCAACAGAGACGGATTCCCTGCGCTGACACAGTTCACAGTTACACGAGAAGCAATCTGAGCGGTCCGTCGACCGGAGACGTGTTTCCCAAGAGGTCGTTTAGCGAGTGAACAGCAGTGTGCGCGACTTTCAGGAGTGTGCCTGGAAAGTGCCAGAATCACCAGGAGCATCTGTGCAAAAGCTGCTGCCTCTGTGACCGCATTGAGGCACGTTCGCGTGTCTGCGAGTATATAGACGGCTCTTTCGCGTTCACTCCGAGGGAAACGGTCCGCTATTGCTTCTGTGCGCACAGACGCGATTCCCTTGTCTCTTGCGAACACAGGGAACTCTGTGCATCCAAATCTACAGGCTAAGGACGCGTCTGCATATGTTTTGGTGAACAATCGAGTGTGCGTGTTCTGACAGCTGCCTCTATGCAGACGTCTCCACAGAGCCACTTCTGAATGCCCCGCAGCCCAGGACTGAATGGATACACTAACAAGTGCACCGGTGTGAGCAACCACATATGCAGAAGGACGTCTTTCATCTCACAGAAGCGCGAACGTCTTGGCGTTCAAGCACATGGCAGAAACAAGGTGTGAACAGATGAGCTGCTGCTATTTTCTCCGTTCGGCATGCTTCGTTGTAGCTCTCTTGCCGGTCGCCGGCTTAGCGGCTTGCTTTGCGCGACTAGCTCTGGGGAGAGAAGGAGATAGCGCCGGAAACCTCGCCTTTTGCCTTCTTCGGCGCTGGAACCTGGTTGCTGCGCCTTCTCTTTGTCCATGTGCACACACACGATTCCTCAGCGAAAACCATGCAGAAACCTTTCCACGAGCACCCAGGGATGTGCACCCAGCACCACGTGCACGCACACGCAGCTAGAGAAAAGCACCTACCTTTTCACACACTGATGCCTAAGCAAACGCGTGGCCACACACACGCACACATCCGCAAGCGCGCCTACTCCCATCTATTGAGGGAAAGACGGACGAGCTCTTTGGTTGCTCTTCACAGGCTTGTCCCTGATCTATAGCTGAGGGCAAACACTTGTGTGCTTGTGGGAGAGCCTGTGTCTTTCCTGGAAGCGTTTGGGAGTTTTGCTCAGACGCGTGTTTCCTCAAGTTCAAGAATCAAGATCTAGGATACCTGCAGACAGGTGCCTGTTTGTGTGGAGACAGTCTGTTTGAAACTGTGTTCCTCAGCGCCCGCTCTTTCTCCCCGTCGCTCCACACGCCTGGGAGTCCCTTTCTTTCTCTCCACAAGCACGTGTGTTGACTTCGTCGCACATGTGCATCTGCACAAGCGTTGAGCTCAGCAGAGCGTGTCTCTTGACACTTGATGTGCGTTGGCTGTGTCTGCCTGCTCCAGTGAAGAGAGAAACGGGAAATCATCTTGGTAGAGGCAACAAAGCAAAAGCGAGGCAGGATTGACATCTGCTCAACAGAGACGGATTCCCTGCGCTGACACAGTTCACAGTTACACGAGAAGCAATCTGAGCGGTCCGTCGACCGGAGACGTGTTTCCCAAGAGGTCGTTTAGCGAGTGAACAGCAGTGTGCGCGACTTTCAGGAGTGTGCCTGGAAAGTGCCAGAATCACCAGGAGCATCTGTGCAAAAGCTGCTGCCTCTGTGACCGCATTGAGGCACGTTCGCGTGTCTGCGAGTATATAGACGGCTCTTTCGCGTTCACTCCGAGGGAAACGGTCCGCTATTGCTTCTGTGCGCACAGACGCGATTCCCTTGTCTCTTGCGAACACAGGGAACTCTGTGCATCCAAATCTACAGGCTAAGGACGCGTCTGCATATGTTTTGGTGAACAATCGAGTGTGCGTGTTCTGACAGCTGCCTCTATGCAGACGTCTCCACAGAGCCATTTCTGAATGCCCCGCAGCCCAGGACTGAATGGATACACTAACAAGTGCACCGGTGTGAGCAACCACATATGCAGAAGGACGTCTTTCATCTCACAGAAGCGCGAACGTCTTGGCGTTCAAGCACATGGCAGAAACAAGGTGTGAACAGATGAGCTGCTGCTATTTTCTCCGTTCGGCATGCTTCGTTGTAGCTCTCTTGCCGGTCGCCGGCTTAGCGGCTTGCTTTGCGCGACTAGCTCTGGGGAGAGAAGGAGATAGCGCCGGAAACCTCGCCTTTTGCCTTCTTCGGCGCTGGAACCTGGTTGCTGCGCCTTCTCTTTGTCCATGTGCACACACACGATTCCTCAGCGAAAACCATGCAGAAACCTTTCCACGAGCACCCAGGGATGTGCACCCAGCACCACGTGCACGCACACGCAGCTAGAGAAAAGCACCTACCTTTTCACACACTGATGCCTAAGCAAACGCGTGGCCACACACACGCACACATCCGCAAGCGCGCCTACTCCCATCTATTGAGAGAAAGACGGACGAGCTCTTTGGTTGCTCTTCACAGGCTTGTCCCTGATCTATAGCTGAGGGCAAACACTTGTGTGCTTGTGGGAGAGCCTGTGTCTTTCCTGGAAGCGTTTGGGAGTTTTGCTCAGACGCGTGTTTCCTCAAGTTCAAGAATCAAGATCTAGGATACCTGCAGACAGGTGCCTGTTTGTGTGGAGACAGTCTGTTTGAAACTGTGTTCCTCAGCGCCCGCTCTTTCTCCCCGTCGCTCCACACGCCTGGGAGTCCCTTTCTTTCTCTCCACAAGCACGTGTGTTGACTTCGTCGCACATGTGCATCTGCACAAGCGTTGAGCTCAGCAGAGCGTGTCTCTTGACACTTGATGTGCGTTGGCTGTGTCTGCCTGCTCCAGTGAAGAGAGAAACGGGAAATCATCTTGGTAGAGGCAACAAAGCAAAAGCGAGGCAGGATTGACATCTGCTCAACAGAGACGGATTCCCTGCGCTGACACAGTTCACAGTTACACGAGAAGCAATCTGAGCGGTCCGTCGACCGGAGACGTGTTTCCCAAGAGGTCGTTTAGCGAGTGAACAGCAGTGTGCGCGACTTTCAGGAGTGTGCCTGGAAAGTGCCAGAATCACCAGGAGCATCTGTGCAAAAGCTGCTGCCTCTGTGACCGCATTGAGGCACGTTCGCGTGTCTGCGAGTATATAGACGGCTCTTTCGCGTTCACTCCGAGGGAAACGGTCCGCTATTGCTTCTGTGCGCACAGACGCGATTCCCTTGTCTCTTGCGAACACAGGGAACTCTGTGCATCCAAATCTACAGGCTAAGGACGCGTCTGCATATGTTTTGGTGAACAATCGAGTGTGCGTGTTCTGACAGCTGCCTCTATGCAGACGTCTCCACAGAGCCACTTCTGAATGCCCCGCAGCCCAGGACTGAATGGATACACTAACAAGTGCACCGGTGTGAGCAACCACATATGCAGAAGGACGTCTTTCATCTCACAGAAGCGCGAACGTCTTGGCGTTCAAGCACATGGCAGAAACAAGGTGTGAACAGATGAGCTGCTGCTATTTTCTCCGTTCGGCATGCTTCGTTGTAGCTCTCTTGCCGGTCGCCGGCTTAGCGGCTTGCTTTGCGCGACTAGCTCTGGGGAGAGAAGGAGATAGCGCCGGAAACCTCGCCTTTTGCCTTCTTCGGCGCTGGAACCTGGTTGCTGCGCCTTCTCTTTGTCCATGTGCACACACACGATTCCTCAGCGAAAACCATGCAGAAACCTTTCCACGAGCACCCAGGGATGTGCACCCAGCACCACGTGCACGCACACGCAGCTAGAGAAAAGCACCTACCTTTTCACACACTGATGCCTAAGCAAACGCGTGGCCACACACACGCACACATCCGCAAGCGCGCCTACTCCCATCTATTGAGGGAAAGACGGACGAGCTCTTTGGTTGCTCTTCACAGGCTTGTCCCTGATCTATAGCTGAGGGCAAACACTTGTGTGCTTGTGGGAGAGCCTGTGTCTTTCCTGGAAGCGTTTGGGAGTTTTGCTCAGACGCGTGTTTCCTCAAGTTCAAGAATCAAGATCTAGGATACCTGCAGACAGGTGCCTGTTTGTGTGGAGACAGTCTGTTTGAAACTGTGTTCCTCAGCGCCCGCTCTTTCTCCCCGTCGCTCCACACGCCTGGGAGTCCCTTTCTTTCTCTCCACAAGCACGTGTGTTGACTTCGTCGCACATGTGCATCTGCACAAGCGTTGAGCTCAGCAGAGCGTGTCTCTTGACACTTGATGTGCGTTGGCTGTGTCTGCCTGCTCCAGTGAAGAGAGAAACGGGAAATCATCTTGGTAGAGGCAACAAAGCAAAAGCGAGGCAGGATTGACATCTGCTCAACAGAGACGGATTCCCTGCGCTGACACAGTTCACAGTTACACGAGAAGCAATCTGAGCGGTCCGTCGACCGGAGACGTGTTTCCCAAGAGGTCGTTTAGCGAGTGAACAGCAGTGTGCGCGACTTTCAGGAGTGTGCCTGGAAAGTGCCAGAATCACCAGGAGCATCTGTGCAAAAGCTGCTGCCTCTGTGACCGCATTGAGGCACGTTCGCGTGTCTGCGAGTATATAGACGGCTCTTTCGCGTTCACTCCGAGGGAAACGGTCCGCTATTGCTTCTGTGCGCACAGACGCGATTCCCTTGTCTCTTGCGAACACAGGGAACTCTGTGCACCCAAATCTACAGGCTAAGGACGCGTCTGCATATGTTTTGGTGAACAATCGAGTGTGCGTGTTCTGACAGCTGCCTCTATGCAGACGTCTCCACAGAGCCACTTCTGAATGCCCCGCAGCCCAGGACTGAATGGATACACTAACAAGTGCACCGGTGTGAGCAACCACATATGCAGAAGGACGTCTTTCATCTCACAGAAGCGCGAACGTCTTGGCGTTCAAGCACATGGCAGAAACAAGGTGTGAACAGATGAGCTGCTGCTATTTTCTCCGTTCGGCATGCTTCGTTGTAGCTCTCTTGCCGGTCGCCGGCTTAGCGGCTTGCTTTGCGCGACTAGCTCTGGGGAGAGAAGGAGATAGCGCCGGAAACCTCGCCTTTTGCCTTCTTCGGCGCTGGAACCTGGTTGCTGCGCCTTCTCTTTGTCCATGTGCACACACACGATTCCTCAGCGAAAACCATGCAGAAACCTTTCCACGAGCACCCAGGGATGTGCACCCAGCACCACGTGCACGCACACGCAGCTAGAGAAAAGCACCTACCTTTTCACACACTGATGCCTAAGCAAACGCGTGGCCACACACACGCACACATCCGCAAGCGCGCCTACTCCCATCTATTGAGGGAAAGACGGACGAGCTCTTTGGTTGCTCTTCACAGGCTTGTCCCTGATCTATAGCTGAGGGCAAACACTTGTGTGCTTGTGGGAGAGCCTGTGTCTTTCCTGGAAGCGTTTGGGAGTTTTGCTCAGACGCGTGTTTCCTCAAGTTCAAGAATCAAGATCTAGGATACCTGCAGACAGGTGCCTGTTTGTGTGGAGACAGTCTGTTTGAAACTGTGTTCCTCAGCGCCCGCTCTTTCTCCCCGTCGCTCCACACGCCTGGGAGTCCCTTTCTTTCTCTCCACAAGCACGTGTGTTGACTTCGTCGCACATGTGCATCTGCACAAGCGTTGAGCTCAGCAGAGCGTGTCTCTTGACACTTGATGTGCGTTGGCTGTGTCTGCCTGCTCCAGTGAAGAGAGAAACGGGAAATCATCTTGGTAGAGGCAACAAAGCAAAAGCGAGGCAGGATTGACATCTGCTCAACAGAGACGGATTCCCTGCGCTGACACAGTTCACAGTTACACGAGAAGCAATCTGAGCGGTCCGTCGACCGGAGACGTGTTTCCCAAGAGGTCGTTTAGCGAGTGAACAGCAGTGTGCGCGACTTTCAGGAGTGTGCCTGGAAAGTGCCAGAATCACGAGGAGCATCTGTGCAAAAGCTGCTGCCTCTGTGACCGCATTGAGGCACGTTCGCGTGTCTGCGAGTATATAGACGGCTCTTTCGCGTTCACTCCGAGGGAAACGGTCCGCTATTGCTTCTGTGCGCACAGACGCGATTCCCTTGTCTCTTGCGAACACAGGGAACTCTGTGCATCCAAATCTACAGGCTAAGGACGCGTCTGCATATGTTTTGGTGAACAATCGAGTGTGCGTGTTCTGACAGCTGCCTCTATGCAGACGTCTCCACAGAGCCACTTCTGAATGCCCCGCAGCCCAGGACTGAATGGATACACTAACAAGTGCACCGGTGTGAGCAACCACATATGCAGAAGGACGTCTTTCATCTCACAGAAGCGCGAACGTCTTGGCGTTCAAGCACATGGCAGAAACAAGGTGTGAACAGATGAGCTGCTGCTATTTTCTCCGTTCGGCATGCTTCGTTGTAGCTCTCTTGCCGGTCGCCGGCTTAGCGGCTTGCTTTGCGCGACTAGCTCTGGGGAGAGAAGGAGATAGCGCCGGAAACCTCGCCTTTTGCCTTCTTCGGCGCTGGAACCTGGTTGCTGCGCCTTCTCTTTGTCCATGTGCACACACACGATTCCTCAGCGAAAACCATGCAGAAACCTTTCCACGAGCACCCAGGGATGTGCACCCAGCACCACGTGCACGCACACGCAGCTAGAGAAAAGCACCTACCTTTTCACACACTGATGCCTAAGCAAACGCGTGGCCACACACACGCACACATCCGCAAGCGCGCCTACTCCCATCTATTGAGAGAAAGACGGACGAGCTCTTTGGTTGCTCTTCACAGGCTTGTCCCTGATCTATAGCTGAGGGCAAACACTTGTGTGCTTGTGGGAGAGCCTGTGTCTTTCCTGGAAGCGTTTGGGAGTTTTGCTCAGACGCGTGTTTCCTCAAGTTCAAGAATCAAGATCTAGGATACCTGCAGACAGGTGCCTGTTTGTGTGGAGACAGTCTGTTTGAAACTGTGTTCCTCAGCGCCCGCTCTTTCTCCCCGTCGCTCCACACGCCTGGGAGTCCCTTTCTTTCTCTCCACAAGCACGTGTGTTGACTTCGTCGCACATGTGCATCTGCACAAGCGTTGAGCTCAGCAGAGCGTGTCTCTTGACACTTGATGTGCGTTGGCTGTGTCTGCCTGCTCCAGTGAAGAGAGAAACGGGAAATCATCTTGGTAGAGGCAACAAAGCAAAAGCGAGGCAGGATTGACATCTGCTCAACAGAGACGGATTCCCTGCGCTGACACAGTTCACAGTTACACGAGAAGCAATCTGAGCGGTCCGTCGACCGGAGACGTGTTTCCCAAGAGGTCGTTTAGCGAGTGAACAGCAGTGTGCGCGACTTTCAGGAGTGTGCCTGGAAAGTGCCAGAATCACCAGGAGCATCTGTGCAAAAGCTGCTGCCTCTGTGACCGCATTGAGGCACGTTCGCGTGTCTGCGAGTATATAGACGGCTCTTTCGCGTTCACTCCGAGGGAAACGGTCCGCTATTGCTTCTGTGCGCACAGACGCGATTCCCTTGTCTCTTGCGAACACAGGGAACTCTGTGCATCCAAATCTACAGGCTAAGGACGCGTCTGCATATGTTTTGGTGAACAATCGAGTGTGCGTGTTCTGACAGCTGCCTCTATGCAGACGTCTCCACAGAGCCACTTCTGAATGCCCCGCAGCCCAGGACTGAATGGATACACTAACAAGTGCACCGGTGTGAGCAACCACATATGCAGAAGGACGTCTTTCATCTCACAGAAGCGCGAACGTCTTGGCGTTCAAGCACATGGCAGAAACAAGGTGTGAACAGATGAGCTGCTGCTATTTTCTCCGTTCGGCATGCTTCGTTGTAGCTCTCTTGCCGGTCGCCGGCTTAGCGGCTTGCTTTGCGCGACTAGCTCTGGGGAGAGAAGGAGATAGCGCCGGAAACCTCGCCTTTTGCCTTCTTCGGCGCTGGAACCTGGTTGCTGCGCCTTCTCTTTGTCCATGTGCACACACACGATTCCTCAGCGAAAACCATGCAGAAACCTTTCCACGAGCACCCAGGGATGTGCACCCAGCACCACGTGCACGAACACGCAGCTAGAGAAAAGCACCTACCTTTTCACACACTGATGCCTAAGCAAACGCGTGGCCACACACACGCACACATCCGCAAGCGCGCCTACTCCCATCTATTGAGGGAAAGACGGACGAGCTCTTTGGTTGCTCTTCACAGGCTTGTCCCTGATCTATAGCTGAGGGCAAACACTTGTGTGCTTGTGGGAGAGCCTGTGTCTTTCCTGGAAGCGTTTGGGAGTTTTGCTCAGACGCGTGTTTCCTCAAGTTCAAGAATCAAGATCTAGGATACCTGCAGACAGGTGCCTGTTTGTGTGGAGACAGTCTGTTTGAAACTGTGTTCCTCAGCGCCCGCTCTTTCTCCCCGTCGCTCCACACGCCTGGGAGTCCCTTTCTTTCTCTCCACAAGCACGTGTGTTGACTTCGTCGCACATGTGCATCTGCACAAGCGTTGAGCTCAGCAGAGCGTGTCTCTTGACACTTGATGTGCGTTGGCTGTGTCTGCCTGCTCCAGTGAAGAGAGAAACGGGAAATCATCTTGGTAGAGGCAACAAAGCAAAAGCGAGGCAGGATTGACATCTGCTCAACAGAGACGGATTCCCTGCGCTGACACAGTTCACAGTTACACGAGAAGCAATCTGAGCGGTCCGTCGACCGGAGACGTGTTTCCCAAGAGGTCGTTTAGCGAGTGAACAGCAGTGTGCGCGACTTTCAGGAGTGTGCCTGGAAAGTGCCAGAATCACCAGGAGCATCTGTGCAAAAGCTGCTGCCTCTGTGACCGCATTGAGGCACGTTCGCGTGTCTGCGAGTATATAGACGGCTCTTTCGCGTTCACTCCGAGGGAAACGGTCCGCTATTGCTTCTGTGCGCACAGACGCGATTCCCTTGTCTCTTGCGAACACAGGGAACTCTGTGCATCCAAATCTACAGGCTAAGGACGCGTCTGCATATGTTTTGGTGAACAATCGAGTGTGCGTGTTCTGACAGCTGCCTCTATGCAGACGTCTCCACAGAGCCACTTCTGAATGCCCCGCAGCCCAGGACTGAATGGATACACTAACAAGTGCACCGGTGTGAGCAACCACATATGCAGAAGGACGTCTTTCATCTCACAGAAGCGCGAACGTCTTGGCGTTCAAGCACATGGCAGAAACAAGGTGTGAACAGATGAGCTGCTGCTATTTTCTCCGTTCGGCATGCTTCGTTGTAGCTCTCTTGCCGGTCGCCGGCTTAGCGGCTTGCTTTGCGCGACTAGCTCTGGGGAGAGAAGGAGATAGCGCCGGAAACCTCGCCTTTTGCCTTCTTCGGCGCTGGAACCTGGTTGCTGCGCCTTCTCTTTGTCCATGTGCACACACACGATTCCTCAGCGAAAACCATGCAGAAACCTTTCCACGAGCACCCAGGGATGTGCACCCAGCACCACGTGCACGCACACGCAGCTAGAGAAAAGCACCTACCTTTTCACACACTGATGCCTAAGCAAACGCGTGGCCACACACACGCACACATCCGCAAGCGCGCCTACTCCCATCTATTGAGGGAAAGACGGACGAGCTCTTTGGTTGCTCTTCACAGGCTTGTCCCTGATCTATAGCTGAGGGCAAACACTTGTGTGCTTGTGGGAGAGCCTGTGTCTTTCCTGGAAGCGTTTGGGAGTTTTGCTCAGACGCGTGTTTCCTCAAGTTCAAGAATCAAGATCTAGGATACCTGCAGACAGGTGCCTGTTTGTGTGGAGACAGTCTGTTTGAAACTGTGTTCCTCAGCGCCCGCTCTTTCTCCCCGTCGCTCCACACGCCTGGGAGTCCCTTTCTTTCTCTCCACAAGCACGTGTGTTGACTTCGTCGCACATGTGCATCTGCACAAGCGTTGAGCTCAGCAGAGCGTGTCTCTTGACACTTGATGTGCGTTGGCT
Organism: Patagioenas fasciata; assembly: GCF_037038585.1. Classification (NCBI taxonomy): domain Eukaryota; kingdom Metazoa; phylum Chordata; class Aves; order Columbiformes; family Columbidae; genus Patagioenas; species Patagioenas fasciata. Next base: position 344,555 of record NW_027288781.1, on the reverse strand, counting down.
GTGTCTGCCTGCTCCAGTGAAGAGAGAAACGGGAAATCATCTTGGTAGAGGCAACAAAGCAAAAGCGAGGCAGGATTGACATCTGCTCAACAGAGACGGATTCCCTGCGCTGACACAGTTCACAGTTACACGAGAAGCAATCTGAGCGGTCCGTCGACCGGAGACGTGTTTCCCAAGAGGTCGTTTAGCGAGTGAACAGCAGTGTGCGCGACTTTCAGGAGTGTGCCTGGAAAGTGCCAGAATCACCAGGAGCATCTGTGCAAAAGCTGCTGCCTCTGTGACCGCATTGAGGCACGTTCGCGTGTCTGCGAGTATATAGACGGCTCTTTCGCGTTCACTCCGAGGGAAACGGTCCGCTATTGCTTCTGTGCGCACAGACGCGATTCCCTTGTCTCTTGCGAACACAGGGAACTCTGTGCATCCAAATCTACAGGCTAAGGACGCGTCTGCATATGTTTTGGTGAACAATCGAGTGTGCGTGTTCTGACAGCTGCCTCTATGCAGACGTCTCCACAGAGCCATTTCTGAATGCCCCGCAGCCCAGGACTGAATGGATACACTAACAAGTGCACCGGTGTGAGCAACCACATATGCAGAAGGACGTCTTTCATCTCACAGAAGCGCGAACGTCTTGGCGTTCAAGCACATGGCAGAAACAAGGTGTGAACAGATGAGCTGCTGCTATTTTCTCCGTTCGGCATGCTTCGTTGTAGCTCTCTTGCCGGTCGCCGGCTTAGCGGCTTGCTTTGCGCGACTAGCTCTGGGGAGAGAAGGAGATAGCGCCGGAAACCTCGCCTTTTGCCTTCTTCGGCGCTGGAACCTGGTTGCTGCGCCTTCTCTTTGTCCATGTGCACACACACGATTCCTCAGCGAAAACCATGCAGAAACCTTTCCACGAGCACCCAGGGATGTGCACCCAGCACCACGTGCACGCACACGCAGCTAGAGAAAAGCACCTACCTTTTCACACACTGATGCCTAAGCAAACGCGTGGCCACACACACGCACACATCCGCAAGCGCGCCTACTCCCATCTATTGAGAGAAAGACGGACGAGCTCTTTGGTTGCTCTTCACAGGCTTGTCCCTGATCTATAGCTGAGGGCAAACACTTGTGTGCTTGTGGGAGAGCCTGTGTCTTTCCTGGAAGCGTTTGGGAGTTTTGCTCAGACGCGTGTTTCCTCAAGTTCAAGAATCAAGATCTAGGATACCTGCAGACAGGTGCCTGTTTGTGTGGAGACAGTCTGTTTGAAACTGTGTTCCTCAGCGCCCGCTCTTTCTCCCCGTCGCTCCACACGCCTGGGAGTCCCTTTCTTTCTCTCCACAAGCACGTGTGTTGACTTCGTCGCACATGTGCATCTGCACAAGCGTTGAGCTCAGCAGAGCGTGTCTCTTGACACTTGATGTGCGTTGGCTGTGTCTGCCTGCTCCAGTGAAGAGAGAAACGGGAAATCATCTTGGTAGAGGCAACAAAGCAAAAGCGAGGCAGGATTGACATCTGCTCAACAGAGACGGATTCCCTGCGCTGACACAGTTCACAGTTACACGAGAAGCAATCTGAGCGGTCCGTCGACCGGAGACGTGTTTCCCAAGAGGTCGTTTAGCGAGTGAACAGCAGTGTGCGCGACTTTCAGGAGTGTGCCTGGAAAGTGCCAGAATCACCAGGAGCATCTGTGCAAAAGCTGCTGCCTCTGTGACCGCATTGAGGCACGTTCGCGTGTCTGCGAGTATATAGACGGCTCTTTCGCGTTCACTCCGAGGGAAACGGTCCGCTATTGCTTCTGTGCGCACAGACGCGATTCCCTTGTCTCTTGCGAACACAGGGAACTCTGTGCATCCAAATCTACAGGCTAAGGACGCGTCTGCATATGTTTTGGTGAACAATCGAGTGTGCGTGTTCTGACAGCTGCCTCTATGCAGACGTCTCCACAGAGCCACTTCTGAATGCCCCGCAGCCCAGGACTGAATGGATACACTAACAAGTGCACCGGTGTGAGCAACCACATATGCAGAAGGACGTCTTTCATCTCACAGAAGCGCGAACGTCTTGGCGTTCAAGCACATGGCAGAAACAAGGTGTGAACAGATGAGCTGCTGCTATTTTCTCCGTTCGGCATGCTTCGTTGTAGCTCTCTTGCCGGTCGCCGGCTTAGCGGCTTGCTTTGCGCGACTAGCTCTGGGGAGAGAAGGAGATAGCGCCGGAAACCTCGCCTTTTGCCTTCTTCGGCGCTGGAACCTGGTTGCTGCGCCTTCTCTTTGTCCATGTGCACACACACGATTCCTCAGCGAAAACCATGCAGAAACCTTTCCACGAGCACCCAGGGATGTGCACCCAGCACCACGTGCACGCACACGCAGCTAGAGAAAAGCACCTACCTTTTCACACACTGATGCCTAAGCAAACGCGTGGCCACACACACGCACACATCCGCAAGCGCGCCTACTCCCATCTATTGAGGGAAAGACGGACGAGCTCTTTGGTTGCTCTTCACAGGCTTGTCCCTGATCTATAGCTGAGGGCAAACACTTGTGTGCTTGTGGGAGAGCCTGTGTCTTTCCTGGAAGCGTTTGGGAGTTTTGCTCAGACGCGTGTTTCCTCAAGTTCAAGAATCAAGATCTAGGATACCTGCAGACAGGTGCCTGTTTGTGTGGAGACAGTCTGTTTGAAACTGTGTTCCTCAGCGCCCGCTCTTTCTCCCCGTCGCTCCACACGCCTGGGAGTCCCTTTCTTTCTCTCCACAAGCACGTGTGTTGACTTCGTCGCACATGTGCATCTGCACAAGCGTTGAGCTCAGCAGAGCGTGTCTCTTGACACTTGATGTGCGTTGGCTGTGTCTGCCTGCTCCAGTGAAGAGAGAAACGGGAAATCATCTTGGTAGAGGCAACAAAGCAAAAGCGAGGCAGGATTGACATCTGCTCAACAGAGACGGATTCCCTGCGCTGACACAGTTCACAGTTACACGAGAAGCAATCTGAGCGGTCCGTCGACCGGAGACGTGTTTCCCAAGAGGTCGTTTAGCGAGTGAACAGCAGTGTGCGCGACTTTCAGGAGTGTGCCTGGAAAGTGCCAGAATCACCAGGAGCATCTGTGCAAAAGCTGCTGCCTCTGTGACCGCATTGAGGCACGTTCGCGTGTCTGCGAGTATATAGACGGCTCTTTCGCGTTCACTCCGAGGGAAACGGTCCGCTATTGCTTCTGTGCGCACAGACGCGATTCCCTTGTCTCTTGCGAACACAGGGAACTCTGTGCACCCAAATCTACAGGCTAAGGACGCGTCTGCATATGTTTTGGTGAACAATCGAGTGTGCGTGTTCTGACAGCTGCCTCTATGCAGACGTCTCCACAGAGCCACTTCTGAATGCCCCGCAGCCCAGGACTGAATGGATACACTAACAAGTGCACCGGTGTGAGCAACCACATATGCAGAAGGACGTCTTTCATCTCACAGAAGCGCGAACGTCTTGGCGTTCAAGCACATGGCAGAAACAAGGTGTGAACAGATGAGCTGCTGCTATTTTCTCCGTTCGGCATGCTTCGTTGTAGCTCTCTTGCCGGTCGCCGGCTTAGCGGCTTGCTTTGCGCGACTAGCTCTGGGGAGAGAAGGAGATAGCGCCGGAAACCTCGCCTTTTGCCTTCTTCGGCGCTGGAACCTGGTTGCTGCGCCTTCTCTTTGTCCATGTGCACACACACGATTCCTCAGCGAAAACCATGCAGAAACCTTTCCACGAGCACCCAGGGATGTGCACCCAGCACCACGTGCACGCACACGCAGCTAGAGAAAAGCACCTACCTTTTCACACACTGATGCCTAAGCAAACGCGTGGCCACACACACGCACACATCCGCAAGCGCGCCTACTCCCATCTATTGAGGGAAAGACGGACGAGCTCTTTGGTTGCTCTTCACAGGCTTGTCCCTGATCTATAGCTGAGGGCAAACACTTGTGTGCTTGTGGGAGAGCCTGTGTCTTTCCTGGAAGCGTTTGGGAGTTTTGCTCAGACGCGTGTTTCCTCAAGTTCAAGAATCAAGATCTAGGATACCTGCAGACAGGTGCCTGTTTGTGTGGAGACAGTCTGTTTGAAACTGTGTTCCTCAGCGCCCGCTCTTTCTCCCCGTCGCTCCACACGCCTGGGAGTCCCTTTCTTTCTCTCCACAAGCACGTGTGTTGACTTCGTCGCACATGTGCATCTGCACAAGCGTTGAGCTCAGCAGAGCGTGTCTCTTGACACTTGATGTGCGTTGGCTGTGTCTGCCTGCTCCAGTGAAGAGAGAAACGGGAAATCATCTTGGTAGAGGCAACAAAGCAAAAGCGAGGCAGGATTGACATCTGCTCAACAGAGACGGATTCCCTGCGCTGACACAGTTCACAGTTACACGAGAAGCAATCTGAGCGGTCCGTCGACCGGAGACGTGTTTCCCAAGAGGTCGTTTAGCGAGTGAACAGCAGTGTGCGCGACTTTCAGGAGTGTGCCTGGAAAGTGCCAGAATCACGAGGAGCATCTGTGCAAAAGCTGCTGCCTCTGTGACCGCATTGAGGCACGTTCGCGTGTCTGCGAGTATATAGACGGCTCTTTCGCGTTCACTCCGAGGGAAACGGTCCGCTATTGCTTCTGTGCGCACAGACGCGATTCCCTTGTCTCTTGCGAACACAGGGAACTCTGTGCATCCAAATCTACAGGCTAAGGACGCGTCTGCATATGTTTTGGTGAACAATCGAGTGTGCGTGTTCTGACAGCTGCCTCTATGCAGACGTCTCCACAGAGCCACTTCTGAATGCCCCGCAGCCCAGGACTGAATGGATACACTAACAAGTGCACCGGTGTGAGCAACCACATATGCAGAAGGACGTCTTTCATCTCACAGAAGCGCGAACGTCTTGGCGTTCAAGCACATGGCAGAAACAAGGTGTGAACAGATGAGCTGCTGCTATTTTCTCCGTTCGGCATGCTTCGTTGTAGCTCTCTTGCCGGTCGCCGGCTTAGCGGCTTGCTTTGCGCGACTAGCTCTGGGGAGAGAAGGAGATAGCGCCGGAAACCTCGCCTTTTGCCTTCTTCGGCGCTGGAACCTGGTTGCTGCGCCTTCTCTTTGTCCATGTGCACACACACGATTCCTCAGCGAAAACCATGCAGAAACCTTTCCACGAGCACCCAGGGATGTGCACCCAGCACCACGTGCACGCACACGCAGCTAGAGAAAAGCACCTACCTTTTCACACACTGATGCCTAAGCAAACGCGTGGCCACACACACGCACACATCCGCAAGCGCGCCTACTCCCATCTATTGAGAGAAAGACGGACGAGCTCTTTGGTTGCTCTTCACAGGCTTGTCCCTGATCTATAGCTGAGGGCAAACACTTGTGTGCTTGTGGGAGAGCCTGTGTCTTTCCTGGAAGCGTTTGGGAGTTTTGCTCAGACGCGTGTTTCCTCAAGTTCAAGAATCAAGATCTAGGATACCTGCAGACAGGTGCCTGTTTGTGTGGAGACAGTCTGTTTGAAACTGTGTTCCTCAGCGCCCGCTCTTTCTCCCCGTCGCTCCACACGCCTGGGAGTCCCTTTCTTTCTCTCCACAAGCACGTGTGTTGACTTCGTCGCACATGTGCATCTGCACAAGCGTTGAGCTCAGCAGAGCGTGTCTCTTGACACTTGATGTGCGTTGGCTGTGTCTGCCTGCTCCAGTGAAGAGAGAAACGGGAAATCATCTTGGTAGAGGCAACAAAGCAAAAGCGAGGCAGGATTGACATCTGCTCAACAGAGACGGATTCCCTGCGCTGACACAGTTCACAGTTACACGAGAAGCAATCTGAGCGGTCCGTCGACCGGAGACGTGTTTCCCAAGAGGTCGTTTAGCGAGTGAACAGCAGTGTGCGCGACTTTCAGGAGTGTGCCTGGAAAGTGCCAGAATCACCAGGAGCATCTGTGCAAAAGCTGCTGCCTCTGTGACCGCATTGAGGCACGTTCGCGTGTCTGCGAGTATATAGACGGCTCTTTCGCGTTCACTCCGAGGGAAACGGTCCGCTATTGCTTCTGTGCGCACAGACGCGATTCCCTTGTCTCTTGCGAACACAGGGAACTCTGTGCATCCAAATCTACAGGCTAAGGACGCGTCTGCATATGTTTTGGTGAACAATCGAGTGTGCGTGTTCTGACAGCTGCCTCTATGCAGACGTCTCCACAGAGCCACTTCTGAATGCCCCGCAGCCCAGGACTGAATGGATACACTAACAAGTGCACCGGTGTGAGCAACCACATATGCAGAAGGACGTCTTTCATCTCACAGAAGCGCGAACGTCTTGGCGTTCAAGCACATGGCAGAAACAAGGTGTGAACAGATGAGCTGCTGCTATTTTCTCCGTTCGGCATGCTTCGTTGTAGCTCTCTTGCCGGTCGCCGGCTTAGCGGCTTGCTTTGCGCGACTAGCTCTGGGGAGAGAAGGAGATAGCGCCGGAAACCTCGCCTTTTGCCTTCTTCGGCGCTGGAACCTGGTTGCTGCGCCTTCTCTTTGTCCATGTGCACACACACGATTCCTCAGCGAAAACCATGCAGAAACCTTTCCACGAGCACCCAGGGATGTGCACCCAGCACCACGTGCACGAACACGCAGCTAGAGAAAAGCACCTACCTTTTCACACACTGATGCCTAAGCAAACGCGTGGCCACACACACGCACACATCCGCAAGCGCGCCTACTCCCATCTATTGAGGGAAAGACGGACGAGCTCTTTGGTTGCTCTTCACAGGCTTGTCCCTGATCTATAGCTGAGGGCAAACACTTGTGTGCTTGTGGGAGAGCCTGTGTCTTTCCTGGAAGCGTTTGGGAGTTTTGCTCAGACGCGTGTTTCCTCAAGTTCAAGAATCAAGATCTAGGATACCTGCAGACAGGTGCCTGTTTGTGTGGAGACAGTCTGTTTGAAACTGTGTTCCTCAGCGCCCGCTCTTTCTCCCCGTCGCTCCACACGCCTGGGAGTCCCTTTCTTTCTCTCCACAAGCACGTGTGTTGACTTCGTCGCACATGTGCATCTGCACAAGCGTTGAGCTCAGCAGAGCGTGTCTCTTGACACTTGATGTGCGTTGGCTGTGTCTGCCTGCTCCAGTGAAGAGAGAAACGGGAAATCATCTTGGTAGAGGCAACAAAGCAAAAGCGAGGCAGGATTGACATCTGCTCAACAGAGACGGATTCCCTGCGCTGACACAGTTCACAGTTACACGAGAAGCAATCTGAGCGGTCCGTCGACCGGAGACGTGTTTCCCAAGAGGTCGTTTAGCGAGTGAACAGCAGTGTGCGCGACTTTCAGGAGTGTGCCTGGAAAGTGCCAGAATCACGAGGAGCATCTGTGCAAAAGCTGCTGCCTCTGTGACCGCATTGAGGCACGTTCGCGTGTCTGCGAGTATATAGACGGCTCTTTCGCGTTCACTCCGAGGGAAACGGTCCGCTATTGCTTCTGTGCGCACAGACGCGATTCCCTTGTCTCTTGCGAACACAGGGAACTCTGTGCATCCAAATCTACAGGCTAAGGACGCGTCTGCATATGTTTTGGTGAACAATCGAGTGTGCGTGTTCTGACAGCTGCCTCTATGCAGACGTCTCCACAGAGCCACTTCTGAATGCCCCGCAGCCCAGGACTGAATGGATACACTAACAAGTGCACCGGTGTGAGCAACCACATATGCAGAAGGACGTCTTTCATCTCACAGAAGCGCGAACGTCTTGGCGTTCAAGCACATGGCAGAAACAAGGTGTGAACAGATGAGCTGCTGCTATTTTCTCCGTTCGGCATGCTTCGTTGTAGCTCTCTTGCCGGTCGCCGGCTTAGCGGCTTGCTTTGCGCGACTAGCTCTGGGGAGAGAAGGAGATAGCGCCGGAAACCTCGCCTTTTGCCTTCTTCGGCGCTGGAACCTGGTTGCTGCGCCTTCTCTTTGTCCATGTGCACACACACGATTCCTCAGCGAAAACCATGCAGAAACCTTTCCACGAGCACCCAGGGATGTGCACCCAGCACCACGTGCACGCACACGCAGCTAGAGAAAAGCACCTACCTTTTCACACACTGATGCCTAAGCAAACGCGTGGCCACACACACGCACACATCCGCAAGCGCGCCTACTCCCATCTATTGAGAGAAAGACGGACGAGCTCTTTGGTTGCTCTTCACAGGCTTGTCCCTGATCTATAGCTGAGGGCAAACACTTGTGTGCTTGTGGGAGAGCCTGTGTCTTTCCTGGAAGCGTTTGGGAGTTTTGCTCAGACGCGTGTTTCCTCAAGTTCAAGAATCAAGATCTAGGATACCTGCAGACAGGTGCCTGTTTGTGTGGAGACAGTCTGTTTGAAACTGTGTTCCTCAGCGCCCGCTCTTTCTCCCCGTCGCTCCACACGCCTGGGAGTCCCTTTCTTTCTCTCCACAAGCACGTGTGTTGACTTCGTCGCACATGTGCATCTGCACAAGCGTTGAGCTCAGCAGAGCGTGTCTCTTGACACTTGATGTGCGTTGGCTGTGTCTGCCTGCTCCAGTGAAGAGAGAAACGGGAAATCATCTTGGTAGAGGCAACAAAGCAAAAGCGAGGCAGGATTGACATCTGCTCAACAGAGACGGATTCCCTGCGCTGACACAGTTCACAGTTACACGAGAAGCAATCTGAGCGGTCCGTCGACCGGAGACGTGTTTCCCAAGAGGTCGTTTAGCGAGTGAACAGCAGTGTGCGCGACTTTCAGGAGTGTGCCTGGAAAGTGCCAGAATCACCAGGAGCATCTGTGCAAAAGCTGCTGCCTCTGTGACCGCATTGAGGCACGTTCGCGTGTCTGCGAGTATATAGACGGCTCTTTCGCGTTCACTCCGAGGGAAACGGTCCGCTATTGCTTCTGTGCGCACAGACGCGATTCCCTTGTCTCTTGCGAACACAGGGAACTCTGTGCACCCAAATCTACAGGCTAAGGACGCGTCTGCATATGTTTTGGTGAACAATCGAGTGTGCGTGTTCTGACAGCTGCCTCTATGCAGACGTCTCCACAGAGCCACTTCTGAATGCCCCGCAGCCCAGGACTGAATGGATACACTAACAAGTGCACCGGTGTGAGCAACCACATATGCAGAAGGACGTCTTTCATCTCACAGAAGCGCGAACGTCTTGGCGTTCAAGCACATGGCAGAAACAAGGTGTGAACAGATGAGCTGCTGCTATTTTCTCCGTTCGGCATGCTTCGTTGTAGCTCTCTTGCCGGTCGCCGGCTTAGCGGCTTGCTTTGCGCGACTAGCTCTGGGGAGAGAAGGAGATAGCGCCGGAAACCTCGCCTTTTGCCTTCTTCGGCGCTGGAACCTGGTTGCTGCGCCTTCTCTTTGTCCATGTGCACACACACGATTCCTCAGCGAAAACCATGCAGAAACCTTTCCACGAGCACCCAGGGATGTGCACCCAGCACCACGTGCACGCACACGCAGCTAGAGAAAAGCACCTACCTTTTCACACACTGATGCCTAAGCAAACGCGTGGCCACACACACGCACACATCCGCAAGCGCGCCTACTCCCATCTATTGAGGGAAAGACGGACGAGCTCTTTGGTTGCTCTTCACAGGCTTGTCCCTGATCTATAGCTGAGGGCAAACACTTGTGTGCTTGTGGGAGAGCCTGTGTCTTTCCTGGAAGCGTTTGGGAGTTTTGCTCAGACGCGTGTTTCCTCAAGTTCAAGAATCAAGATCTAGGATACCTGCAGACAGGTGCCTGTTTGTGTGGAGACAGTCTGTTTGAAACTGTGTTCCTCAGCGCCCGCTCTTTCTCCCCGTCGCTCCACACGCCTGGGAGTCCCTTTCTTTCTCTCCACAAGCACGTGTGTTGACTTCGTCGCACATGTGCATCTGCACAAGCGTTGAGCTCAGCAGAGCGTGTCTCTTGACACTTGATGTGCGTTGGCTGTGTCTGCCTGCTCCAGTGAAGAGAGAAACGGGAAATCATCTTGGTAGAGGCAACAAAGCAAAAGCGAGGCAGGATTGACATCTGCTCAACAGAGACGGATTCCCTGCGCTGACACAGTTCACAGTTACACGAGAAGCAATCTGAGCGGTCCGTCGACCGGAGACGTGTTTCCCAAGAGGTCGTTTAGCGAGTGAACAGCAGTGTGCGCGACTTTCAGGAGTGTGCCTGGAAAGTGCCAGAATCACGAGGAGCATCTGTGCAAAAGCTGCTGCCTCTGTGACCGCATTGAGGCACGTTCGCGTGTCTGCGAGTATATAGACGGCTCTTTCGCGTTCACTCCGAGGGAAACGGTCCGCTATTGCTTCTGTGCGCACAGACGCGATTCCCTTGTCTCTTGCGAACACAGGGAACTCTGTGCATCCAAATCTACAGGCTAAGGACGCGTCTGCATATGTTTTGGTGAACAATCGAGTGTGCGTGTTCTGACAGCTGCCTCTATGCAGACGTCTCCACAGAGCCACTTCTGAATGCCCCGCAGCCCAGGACTGAATGGATACACTAACAAGTGCACCGGTGTGAGCAACCACATATGCAGAAGGACGTCTTTCATCTCACAGAAGCGCGAACGTCTTGGCGTTCAAGCACATGGCAGAAACAAGGTGTGAACAGATGAGCTGCTGCTATTTTCTCCGTTCGGCATGCTTCGTTGTAGCTCTCTTGCCGGTCGCCGGCTTAGCGGCTTGCTTTGCGCGACTAGCTCTGGGGAGAGAAGGAGATAGCGCCGGAAACCTCGCCTTTTGCCTTCTTCGGCGCTGGAACCTGGTTGCTGCGCCTTCTCTTTGTCCATGTGCACACACACGATTCCTCAGCGAAAACCATGCAGAAACCTTTCCACGAGCACCCAGGGATGTGCACCCAGCACCACGTGCACGCACACGCAGCTAGAGAAAAGCACCTACCTTTTCACACACTGATGCCTAAGCAAACGCGTGGCCACACACACGCACACATCCGCAAGCGCGCCTACTCCCATCTATTGAGAGAAAGACGGACGAGCTCTTTGGTTGCTCTTCACAGGCTTGTCCCTGATCTATAGCTGAGGGCAAACACTTGTGTGCTTGTGGGAGAGCCTGTGTCTTTCCTGGAAGCGTTTGGGAGTTTTGCTCAGACGCGTGTTTCCTCAAGTTCAAGAATCAAGATCTAGGATACCTGCAGACAGGTGCCTGTTTGTGTGGAGACAGTCTGTTTGAAACTGTGTTCCTCAGCGCCCGCTCTTTCTCCCCGTCGCTCCACACGCCTGGGAGTCCCTTTCTTTCTCTCCACAAGCACGTGTGTTGACTTCGTCGCACATGTGCATCTGCACAAGCGTTGAGCTCAGCAGAGCGTGTCTCTTGACACTTGATGTGCGTTGGCTGTGTCTGCCTGCTCCAGTGAAGAGAGAAACGGGAAATCATCTTGGTAGAGGCAACAAAGCAAAAGCGAGGCAGGATTGACATCTGCTCAACAGAGACGGATTCCCTGCGCTGACACAGTTCACAGTTACACGAGAAGCAATCTGAGCGGTCCGTCGACCGGAGACGTGTTTCCCAAGAGGTCGTTTAGCGAGTGAACAGCAGTGTGCGCGACTTTCAGGAGTGTGCCTGGAAAGTGCCAGAATCACCAGGAGCATCTGTGCAAAAGCTGCTGCCTCTGTGACCGCATTGAGGCACGTTCGCGTGTCTGCGAGTATATAGACGGCTCTTTCGCGTTCACTCCGAGGGAAACGGTCCGCTATTGCTTCTGTGCGCACAGACGCGATTCCCTTGTCTCTTGCGAACACAGGGAACTCTGTGCATCCAAATCTACAGGCTAAGGACGCGTCTGCATATGTTTTGGTGAACAATCGAGTGTGCGTGTTCTGACAGCTGCCTCTATGCAGACGTCTCCACAGAGCCATTTCTGAATGCCCCGCAGCCCAGGACTGAATGGATACACTAACAAGTGCACCGGTGTGAGCAACCACATATGCAGAAGGACGTCTTTCATCTCACAGAAGCGCGAACGTCTTGGCGTTCAAGCACATGGCAGAAACAAGGTGTGAACAGATGAGCTGCTGCTATTTTCTCCGTTCGGCATGCTTCGTTGTAGCTCTCTTGCCGGTCGCCGGCTTAGCGGCTTGCTTTGCGCGACTAGCTCTGGGGAGAGAAGGAGATAGCGCCGGAAACCTCGCCTTTTGCCTTCTTCGGCGCTGGAACCTGGTTGCTGCGCCTTCTCTTTGTCCATGTGCACACACACGATTCCTCAGCGAAAACCATGCAGAAACCTTTCCACGAGCACCCAGGGATGTGCACCCAGCACCACGTGCACGAACACGCAGCTAGAGAAAAGCACCTACCTTTTCACACACTGATGCCTAAGCAAACGCGTGGCCACACACACGCACACATCCGCAAGCGCGCCTACTCCCATCTATTGAGGGAAAGACGGACGAGCTCTTTGGTTGCTCTTCACAGGCTTGTCCCTGATCTATAGCTGAGGGCAAACACTTGTGTGCTTGTGGGAGAGCCTGTGTCTTTCCTGGAAGCGTTTGGGAGTTTTGCTCAGACGCGTGTTTCCTCAAGTTCAAGAATCAAGATCTAGGATACCTGCAGACAGGTGCCTGTTTGTGTGGAGACAGTCTGTTTGAAACTGTGTTCCTCAGCGCCCGCTCTTTCTCCCCGTCGCTCCACACGCCTGGGAGTCCCTTTCTTTCTCTCCACAAGCACGTGTGTTGACTTCGTCGCACATGTGCATCTGCACAAGCGTTGAGCTCAGCAGAGCGTGTCTCTTGACACTTGATGTGCGTTGGCTGTGTCTGCCTGCTCCAGTGAAGAGAGAAACGGGAAATCATCTTGGTAGAGGCAACAAAGCAAAAGCGAGGCAGGATTGACATCTGCTCAACAGAGACGGATTCCCTGCGCTGACACAGTTCACAGTTACACGAGAAGCAATCTGAGCGGTCCGTCGACCGGAGACGTGTTTCCCAAGAGGTCGTTTAGCGAGTGAACAGCAGTGTGCGCGACTTTCAGGAGTGTGCCTGGAAAGTGCCAGAATCACCAGGAGCATCTGTGCAAAAGCTGCTGCCTCTGTGACCGCATTGAGGCACGTTCGCGTGTCTGCGAGTATATAGACGGCTCTTTCGCGTTCACTCCGAGGGAAACGGTCCGCTATTGCTTCTGTGCGCACAGACGCGATTCCCTTGTCTCTTGCGAACACAGGGAACTCTGTGCATCCAAATCTACAGGCTAAGGACGCGTCTGCATATGTTTTGGTGAACAATCGAGTGTGCGTGTTCTGACAGCTGCCTCTATGCAGACGTCTCCACAGAGCCACTTCTGAATGCCCCGCAGCCCAGGACTGAATGGATACACTAACAAGTGCACCGGTGTGAGCAACCACATATGCAGAAGGACGTCTTTCATCTCACAGAAGCGCGAACGTCTTGGCGTTCAAGCACATGGCAGAAACAAGGTGTGAACAGATGAGCTGCTGCTATTTTCTCCGTTCGGCATGCTTCGTTGTAGCTCTCTTGCCGGTCGCCGGCTTAGCGGCTTGCTTTGCGCGACTAGCTCTGGGGAGAGAAGGAGATAGCGCCGGAAACCTCGCCTTTTGCCTTCTTCGGCGCTGGAACCTGGTTGCTGCGCCTTCTCTTTGTCCATGTGCACACACACGATTCCTCAGCGAAAACCATGCAGAAACCTTTCCACGAGCACCCAGGGATGTGCACCCAGCACCACGTGCACGCACACGCAGCTAGAGAAAAGCACCTACCTTTTCACACACTGATGCCTAAGCAAACGCGTGGCCACACACACGCACACATCCGCAAGCGCGCCTACTCCCATCTATTGAGAGAAAGACGGACGAGCTCTTTGGTTGCTCTTCACAGGCTTGTCCCTGATCTATAGCTGAGGGCAAACACTTGTGTGCTTGTGGGAGAGCCTGTGTCTTTCCTGGAAGCGTTTGGGAGTTTTGCTCAGACGCGTGTTTCCTCAAGTTCAAGAATCAAGATCTAGGATACCTGCAGACAGGTGCCTGTTTGTGTGGAGACAGTCTGTTTGAAACTGTGTTCCTCAGCGCCCGCTCTTTCTCCCCGTCGCTCCACACGCCTGGGAGTCCCTTTCTTTCTCTCCACAAGCACGTGTGTTGACTTCGTCGCACATGTGCATCTGCACAAGCGTTGAGCTCAGCAGAGCGTGTCTCTTGACACTTGATGTGCGTTGGCTGTGTCTGCCTGCTCCAGTGAAGAGAGAAACGGGAAATCATCTTGGTAGAGGCAACAAAGCAAAAGCGAGGCAGGATTGACATCTGCTCAACAGAGACGGATTCCCTGCGCTGACACAGTTCACAGTTACACGAGAAGCAATCTGAGCGGTCCGTCGACCGGAGACGTGTTTCCCAAGAGGTCGTTTAGCGAGTGAACAGCAGTGTGCGCGACTTTCAGGAGTGTGCCTGGAAAGTGCCAGAATCACCAGGAGCATCTGTGCAAAAGCTGCTGCCTCTGTGACCGCATTGAGGCACGTTCGCGTGTCTGCGAGTATATAGACGGCTCTTTCGCGTTCACTCCGAGGGAAACGGTCCGCTATTGCTTCTGTGCGCACAGACGCGATTCCCTTGTCTCTTGCGAACACAGGGAACTCTGTGCATCCAAATCTACAGGCTAAGGACGCGTCTGCATATGTTTTGGTGAACAATCGAGTGTGCGTGTTCTGACAGCTGCCTCTATGCAGACGTCTCCACAGAGCCATTTCTGAATGCCCCGCAGCCCAGGACTGAATGGATACACTAACAAGTGCACCGGTGTGAGCAACCACATATGCAGAAGGACGTCTTTCATCTCACAGAAGCGCGAACGTCTTGGCGTTCAAGCACATGGCAGAAACAAGGTGTGAACAGATGAGCTGCTGCTATTTTCTCCGTTCGGCATGCTTCGTTGTAGCTCTCTTGCCGGTCGCCGGCTTAGCGGCTTGCTTTGCGCGACTAGCTCTGGGGAGAGAAGGAGATAGCGCCGGAAACCTCGCCTTTTGCCTTCTTCGGCGCTGGAACCTGGTTGCTGCGCCTTCTCTTTGTCCATGTGCACACACACGATTCCTCAGCGAAAACCATGCAGAAACCTTTCCACGAGCACCCAGGGATGTGCACCCAGCACCACGTGCACGCACACGCAGCTAGAGAAAAGCACCTACCTTTTCACACACTGATGCCTAAGCAAACGCGTGGCCACACACACGCACACATCCGCAAGCGCGCCTACTCCCATCTATTGAGGGAAAGACGGACGAGCTCTTTGGTTGCTCTTCACAGGCTTGTCCCTGATCTATAGCTGAGGGCAAACACTTGTGTGCTTGTGGGAGAGCCTGTGTCTTTCCTGGAAGCGTTTGGGAGTTTTGCTCAGACGCGTGTTTCCTCAAGTTCAAGAATCAAGATCTAGGATACCTGCAGACAGGTGCCTGTTTGTGTGGAGACAGTCTGTTTGAAACTGTGTTCCTCAGCGCCCGCTCTTTCTCCCCGTCGCTCCACACGCCTGGGAGTCCCTTTCTTTCTCTCCACAAGCACGTGTGTTGACTTCGTCGCACATGTGCATCTGCACAAGCGTTGAGCTCAGCAGAGCGTGTCTCTTGACACTTGATGTGCGTTGGCTGTGTCTGCCTGCTCCAGTGAAGAGAGAAACGGGAAATCATCTTGGTAGAGGCAACAAAGCAAAAGCGAGGCAGGATTGACATCTGCTCAACAGAGACGGATTCCCTGCGCTGACACAGTTCACAGTTACACGAGAAGCAATCTGAGCGGTCCGTCGACCGGAGACGTGTTTCCCAAGAGGTCGTTTAGCGAGTGAACAGCAGTGTGCGCGACTTTCAGGAGTGTGCCTGGAAAGTGCCAGAATCACCAGGAGCATCTGTGCAAAAGCTGCTGCCTCTGTGACCGCATTGAGGCACGTTCGCGTGTCTGCGAGTATATAGACGGCTCTTTCGCGTTCACTCCGAGGGAAACGGTCCGCTATTGCTTCTGTGCGCACAGACGCGATTCCCTTGTCTCTTGCGAACACAGGGAACTCTGTGCATCCAAATCTACAGGCTAAGGACGCGTCTGCATATGTTTTGGTGAACAATCGAGTGTGCGTGTTCTGACAGCTGCCTCTATGCAGACGTCTCCACAGAGCCATTTCTGAATGCCCCGCAGCCCAGGACTGAATGGATACACTAACAAGTGCACCGGTGTGAGCAACCACATATGCAGAAGGACGTCTTTCATCTCACAGAAGCGCGAACGTCTTGGCGTTCAAGCACATGGCAGAAACAAGGTGTGAACAGATGAGCTGCTGCTATTTTCTCCGTTCGGCATGCTTCGTTGTAGCTCTCTTGCCGGTCGCCGGCTTAGCGGCTTGCTTTGCGCGACTAGCTCTGGGGAGAGAAGGAGATAGCGCCGGAAACCTCGCCTTTTGCCTTCTTCGGCGCTGGAACCTGGTTGCTGCGCCTTCTCTTTGTCCATGTGCACACACACGATTCCTCAGCGAAAACCATGCAGAAACCTTTCCACGAGCACCCAGGGATGTGCACCCAGCACCACGTGCACGCACACGCAGCTAGAGAAAAGCACCTACCTTTTCACACACTGATGCCTAAGCAAACGCGTGGCCACACACACGCACACATCCGCAAGCGCGCCTACTCCCATCTATTGAGAGAAAGACGGACGAGCTCTTTGGTTGCTCTTCACAGGCTTGTCCCTGATCTATAGCTGAGGGCAAACACTTGTGTGCTTGTGGGAGAGCCTGTGTCTTTCCTGGAAGCGTTTGGGAGTTTTGCTCAGACGCGTGTTTCCTCAAGTTCAAGAATCAAGATCTAGGATACCTGCAGACAGGTGCCTGTTTGTGTGGAGACAGTCTGTTTGAAACTGTGTTCCTCAGCGCCCGCTCTTTCTCCCCGTCGCTCCACACGCCTGGGAGTCCCTTTCTTTCTCTCCACAAGCACGTGTGTTGACTTCGTCGCACATGTGCATCTGCACAAGCGTTGAGCTCAGCAGAGCGTGTCTCTTGACACTTGATGTGCGTTGGCTGTGTCTGCCTGCTCCAGTGAAGAGAGAAACGGGAAATCATCTTGGTAGAGGCAACAAAGCAAAAGCGAGGCAGGATTGACATCTGCTCAACAGAGACGGATTCCCTGCGCTGACACAGTTCACAGTTACACGAGAAGCAATCTGAGCGGTCCGTCGACCGGAGACGTGTTTCCCAAGAGGTCGTTTAGCGAGTGAACAGCAGTGTGCGCGACTTTCAGGAGTGTGCCTGGAAAGTGCCAGAATCACCAGGAGCATCTGTGCAAAAGCTGCTGCCTCTGTGACCGCATTGAGGCACGTTCGCGTGTCTGCGAGTATATAGACGGCTCTTTCGCGTTCACTCCGAGGGAAACGGTCCGCTATTGCTTCTGTGCGCACAGACGCGATTCCCTTGTCTCTTGCGAACACAGGGAACTCTGTGCATCCAAATCTACAGGCTAAGGACGCGTCTGCATATGTTTTGGTGAACAATCGAGTGTGCGTGTTCTGACAGCTGCCTCTATGCAGACGTCTCCACAGAGCCACTTCTGAATGCCCCGCAGCCCAGGACTGAATGGATACACTAACAAGTGCACCGGTGTGAGCAACCACATATGCAGAAGGACGTCTTTCATCTCACAGAAGCGCGAACGTCTTGGCGTTCAAGCACATGGCAGAAACAAGGTGTGAACAGATGAGCTGCTGCTATTTTCTCCGTTCGGCATGCTTCGTTGTAGCTCTCTTGCCGGTCGCCGGCTTAGCGGCTTGCTTTGCGCGACTAGCTCTGGGGAGAGAAGGAGATAGCGCCGGAAACCTCGCCTTTTGCCTTCTTCGGCGCTGGAACCTGGTTGCTGCGCCTTCTCTTTGTCCATGTGCACACACACGATTCCTCAGCGAAAACCATGCAGAAACCTTTCCACGAGCACCCAGGGATGTGCACCCAGCACCACGTGCACGCACACGCAGCTAGAGAAAAGCACCTACCTTTTCACACACTGATGCCTAAGCAAACGCGTGGCCACACACACGCACACATCCGCAAGCGCGCCTACTCCCATCTATTGAGGGAAAGACGGACGAGCTCTTTGGTTGCTCTTCACAGGCTTGTCCCTGATCTATAGCTGAGGGCAAACACTTGTGTGCTTGTGGGAGAGCCTGTGTCTTTCCTGGAAGCGTTTGGGAGTTTTGCTCAGACGCGTGTTTCCTCAAGTTCAAGAATCAAGATCTAGGATACCTGCAGACAGGTGCCTGTTTGTGTGGAGACAGTCTGTTTGAAACTGTGTTCCTCAGCGCCCGCTCTTTCTCCCCGTCGCTCCACACGCCTGGGAGTCCCTTTCTTTCTCTCCACAAGCACGTGTGTTGACTTCGTCGCACATGTGCATCTGCACAAGCGTTGAGCTCAGCAGAGCGTGTCTCTTGACACTTGATGTGCGTTGGCTGTGTCTGCCTGCTCCAGTGAAGAGAGAAACGGGAAATCATCTTGGTAGAGGCAACAAAGCAAAAGCGAGGCAGGATTGACATCTGCTCAACAGAGACGGATTCCCTGCGCTGACACAGTTCACAGTTACACGAGAAGCAATCTGAGCGGTCCGTCGACCGGAGACGTGTTTCCCAAGAGGTCGTTTAGCGAGTGAACAGCAGTGTGCGCGACTTTCAGGAGTGTGCCTGGAAAGTGCCAGAATCACGAGGAGCATCTGTGCAAAAGCTGCTGCCTCTGTGACCGCATTGAGGCACGTTCGCGTGTCTGCGAGTATATAGACGGCTCTTTCGCGTTCACTCCGAGGGAAACGGTCCGCTATTGCTTCTGTGCGCACAGACGCGATTCCCTTGTCTCTTGCGAACACAGGGAACTCTGTGCATCCAAATCTACAGGCTAAGGACGCGTCTGCATATGTTTTGGTGAACAATCGAGTGTGCGTGTTCTGACAGCTGCCTCTATGCAGACGTCTCCACAGAGCCACTTCTGAATGCCCCGCAGCCCAGGACTGAATGGATACACTAACAAGTGCACCGGTGTGAGCAACCACATATGCAGAAGGACGTCTTTCATCTCACAGAAGCGCGAACGTCTTGGCGTTCAAGCACATGGCAGAAACAAGGTGTGAACAGATGAGCTGCTGCTATTTTCTCCGTTCGGCATGCTTCGTTGTAGCTCTCTTGCCGGTCGCCGGCTTAGCGGCTTGCTTTGCGCGACTAGCTCTGGGGAGAGAAGGAGATAGCGCCGGAAACCTCGCCTTTTGCCTTCTTCGGCGCTGGAACCTGGTTGCTGCGCCTTCTCTTTGTCCATGTGCACACACACGATTCCTCAGCGAAAACCATGCAGAAACCTTTCCACGAGCACCCAGGGATGTGCACCCAGCACCACGTGCACGCACACGCAGCTAGAGAAAAGCACCTACCTTTTCACACACTGATGCCTAAGCAAACGCGTGGCCACACACACGCACACATCCGCAAGCGCGCCTACTCCCATCTATTGAGAGAAAGACGGACGAGCTCTTTGGTTGCTCTTCACAGGCTTGTCCCTGATCTATAGCTGAGGGCAAACACTTGTGTGCTTGTGGGAGAGCCTGTGTCTTTCCTGGAAGCGTTTGGGAGTTTTGCTCAGACGCGTGTTTCCTCAAGTTCAAGAATCAAGATCTAGGATACCTGCAGACAGGTGCCTGTTTGTGTGGAGACAGTCTGTTTGAAACTGTGTTCCTCAGCGCCCGCTCTTTCTCCCCGTCGCTCCACACGCCTGGGAGTCCCTTTCTTTCTCTCCACAAGCACGTGTGTTGACTTCGTCGCACATGTGCATCTGCACAAGCGTTGAGCTCAGCAGAGCGTGTCTCTTGACACTTGATGTGCGTTGGCTGTGTCTGCCTGCTCCAGTGAAGAGAGAAACGGGAAATCATCTTGGTAGAGGCAACAAAGCAAAAGCGAGGCAGGATTGACATCTGCTCAACAGAGACGGATTCCCTGCGCTGACACAGTTCACAGTTACACGAGAAGCAATCTGAGCGGTCCGTCGACCGGAGACGTGTTTCCCAAGAGGTCGTTTAGCGAGTGAACAGCAGTGTGCGCGACTTTCAGGAGTGTGCCTGGAAAGTGCCAGAATCACCAGGAGCATCTGTGCAAAAGCTGCTGCCTCTGTGACCGCATTGAGGCACGTTCCCGTGTCTGCGAGTATATAGACGGCTCTTTCGCGTTCACTCCGAGGGAAACGGTCCGCTATTGCTTCTGTGCGCACAGACGCGATTCCCTTGTCTCTTGCGAACACAGGGAACTCTGTGCATCCAAATCTACAGGCTAAGGACGCGTCTGCATATGTTTTGGTGAACAATCGAGTGTGCGTGTTCTGACAGCTGCCTCTATGCAGACGTCTCCACAGAGCCATTTCTGAATGCCCCGCAGCCCAGGACTGAATGGATACACTAACAAGTGCACCGGTGTGAGCAACCACATATGCAGAAGGACGTCTTTCATCTCACAGAAGCGCGAACGTCTTGGCGTTCAAGCACATGGCAGAAACAAGGTGTGAACAGATGAGCTGCTGCTATTTTCTCCGTTCGGCATGCTTCGTTGTAGCTCTCTTGCCGGTCGCCGGCTTAGCGGCTTGCTTTGCGCGACTAGCTCTGGGGAGAGAAGGAGATAGCGCCGGAAACCTCGCCTTTTGCCTTCTTCGGCGCTGGAACCTGGTTGCTGCGCCTTCTCTTTGTCCATGTGCACACACACGATTCCTCAGCGAAAACCATGCAGAAACCTTTCCACGAGCACCCAGGGATGTGCACCCAGCACCACGTGCACGAACACGCAGCTAGAGAAAAGCACCTACCTTTTCACACACTGATGCCTAAGCAAACGCGTGGCCACACACACGCACACATCCGCAAGCGCGCCTACTCCCATCTATTGAGGGAAAGACGGACGAGCTCTTTGGTTGCTCTTCACAGGCTTGTCCCTGATCTATAGCTGAGGGCAAACACTTGTGTGCTTGTGGGAGAGCCTGTGTCTTTCCTGGAAGCGTTTGGGAGTTTTGCTCAGACGCGTGTTTCCTCAAGTTCAAGAATCAAGATCTAGGATACCTGCAGACAGGTGCCTGTTTGTGTGGAGACAGTCTGTTTGAAACTGTGTTCCTCAGCGCCCGCTCTTTCTCCCCGTCGCTCCACACGCCTGGGAGTCCCTTTCTTTCTCTCCACAAGCACGTGTGTTGACTTCGTCGCACATGTGCATCTGCACAAGCGTTGAGCTCAGCAGAGCGTGTCTCTTGACACTTGATGTGCGTTGGCTGTGTCTGCCTGCTCCAGTGAAGAGAGAAACGGGAAATCATCTTGGTAGAGGCAACAAAGCAAAAGCGAGGCAGGATTGACATCTGCTCAACAGAGACGGATTCCCTGCGCTGACACAGTTCACAGTTACACGAGAAGCAATCTGAGCGGTCCGTCGACCGGAGACGTGTTTCCCAAGAGGTCGTTTAGCGAGTGAACAGCAGTGTGCGCGACTTTCAGGAGTGTGCCTGGAAAGTGCCAGAATCACCAGGAGCATCTGTGCAAAAGCTGCTGCCTCTGTGACCGCATTGAGGCACGTTCGCGTGTCTGCGAGTATATAGACGGCTCTTTCGCGTTCACTCCGAGGGAAACGGTCCGCTATTGCTTCTGTGCGCACAGACGCGATTCCCTTGTCTCTTGCGAACACAGGGAACTCTGTGCATCCAAATCTACAGGCTAAGGACGCGTCTGCATATGTTTTGGTGAACAATCGAGTGTGCGTGTTCTGACAGCTGCCTCTATGCAGACGTCTCCACAGAGCCACTTCTGAATGCCCCGCAGCCCAGGACTGAATGGATACACTAACAAGTGCACCGGTGTGAGCAACCACATATGCAGAAGGACGTCTTTCATCTCACAGAAGCGCGAACGTCTTGGCGTTCAAGCACATGGCAGAAACAAGGTGTGAACAGATGAGCTGCTGCTATTTTCTCCGTTCGGCATGCTTCGTTGTAGCTCTCTTGCCGGTCGCCGGCTTAGCGGCTTGCTTTGCGCGACTAGCTCTGGGGAGAGAAGGAGATAGCGCCGGAAACCTCGCCTTTTGCCTTCTTCGGCGCTGGAACCTGGTTGCTGCGCCTTCTCTTTGTCCATGTGCACACACACGATTCCTCAGCGAAAACCATGCAGAAACCTTTCCACGAGCACCCAGGGATGTGCACCCAGCACCACGTGCACGCACACGCAGCTAGAGAAAAGCACCTACCTTTTCACACACTGATGCCTAAGCAAACGCGTGGCCACACACACGCACACATCCGCAAGCGCGCCTACTCCCATCTATTGAGAGAAAGACGGACGAGCTCTTTGGTTGCTCTTCACAGGCTTGTCCCTGATCTATAGCTGAGGGCAAACACTTGTGTGCTTGTGGGAGAGCCTGTGTCTTTCCTGGAAGCGTTTGGGAGTTTTGCTCAGACGCGTGTTTCCTCAAGTTCAAGAATCAAGATCTAGGATACCTGCAGACAGGTGCCTGTTTGTGTGGAGACAGTCTGTTTGAAACTGTGTTCCTCAGCGCCCGCTCTTTCTCCCCGTCGCTCCACACGCCTGGGAGTCCCTTTCTTTCTCTCCACAAGCACGTGTGTTGACTTCGTCGCACATGTGCATCTGCACAAGCGTTGAGCTCAGCAGAGCGTGTCTCTTGACACTTGATGTGCGTTGGCTGTGTCTGCCTGCTCCAGTGAAGAGAGAAACGGGAAATCATCTTGGTAGAGGCAACAAAGCAAAAGCGAGGCAGGATTGACATCTGCTCAACAGAGACGGATTCCCTGCGCTGACACAGTTCACAGTTACACGAGAAGCAATCTGAGCGGTCCGTCGACCGGAGACGTGTTTCCCAAGAGGTCGTTTAGCGAGTGAACAGCAGTGTGCGCGACTTTCAGGAGTGTGCCTGGAAAGTGCCAGAATCACCAGGAGCATCTGTGCAAAAGCTGCTGCCTCTGTGACCGCATTGAGGCACGTTCGCGTGTCTGCGAGTATATAGACGGCTCTTTCGCGTTCACTCCGAGGGAAACGGTCCGCTATTGCTTCTGTGCGCACAGACGCGATTCCCTTGTCTCTTGCGAACACAGGGAACTCTGTGCATCCAAATCTACAGGCTAAGGACGCGTCTGCATATGTTTTGGTGAACAATCGAGTGTGCGTGTTCTGACAGCTGCCTCTATGCAGACGTCTCCACAGAGCCATTTCTGAATGCCCCGCAGCCCAGGACTGAATGGATACACTAACAAGTGCACCGGTGTGAGCAACCACATATGCAGAAGGACGTCTTTCATCTCACAGAAGCGCGAACGTCTTGGCGTTCAAGCACATGGCAGAAACAAGGTGTGAACAGATGAGCTGCTGCTATTTTCTCCGTTCGGCATGCTTCGTTGTAGCTCTCTTGCCGGTCGCCGGCTTAGCGGCTTGCTTTGCGCGACTAGCTCTGGGGAGAGAAGGAGATAGCGCCGGAAACCTCGCCTTTTGCCTTCTTCGGCGCTGGAACCTGGTTGCTGCGCCTTCTCTTTGTCCATGTGCACACACACGATTCCTCAGCGAAAACCATGCAGAAACCTTTCCACGAGCACCCAGGGATGTGCACCCAGCACCACGTGCACGCACACGCAGCTAGAGAAAAGCACCTACCTTTTCACACACTGATGCCTAAGCAAACGCGTGGCCACACACACGCACACATCCGCAAGCGCGCCTACTCCCATCTATTGAGGGAAAGACGGACGAGCTCTTTGGTTGCTCTTCACAGGCTTGTCCCTGATCTATAGCTGAGGGCAAACACTTGTGTGCTTGTGGGAGAGCCTGTGTCTTTCCTGGAAGCGTTTGGGAGTTTTGCTCAGACGCGTGTTTCCTCAAGTTCAAGAATCAAGATCTAGGATACCTGCAGACAGGTGCCTGTTTGTGTGGAGACAGTCTGTTTGAAACTGTGTTCCTCAGCGCCCGCTCTTTCTCCCCGTCGCTCCACACGCCTGGGAGTCCCTTTCTTTCTCTCCACAAGCACGTGTGTTGACTTCGTCGCACATGTGCATCTGCACAAGCGTTGAGCTCAGCAGAGCGTGTCTCTTGACACTTGATGTGCGTTGGCTGTGTCTGCCTGCTCCAGTGAAGAGAGAAACGGGAAATCATCTTGGTAGAGGCAACAAAGCAAAAGCGAGGCAGGATTGACATCTGCTCAACAGAGACGGATTCCCTGCGCTGACACAGTTCACAGTTACACGAGAAGCAATCTGAGCGGTCCGTCGACCGGAGACGTGTTTCCCAAGAGGTCGTTTAGCGAGTGAACAGCAGTGTGCGCGACTTTCAGGAGTGTGCCTGGAAAGTGCCAGAATCACCAGGAGCATCTGTGCAAAAGCTGCTGCCTCTGTGACCGCATTGAGGCACGTTCGCGTGTCTGCGAGTATATAGACGGCTCTTTCGCGTTCACTCCGAGGGAAACGGTCCGCTATTGCTTCTGTGCGCACAGACGCGATTCCCTTGTCTCTTGCGAACACAGGGAACTCTGTGCATCCAAATCTACAGGCTAAGGACGCGTCTGCATATGTTTTGGTGAACAATCGAGTGTGCGTGTTCTGACAGCTGCCTCTATGCAGACGTCTCCACAGAGCCATTTCTGAATGCCCCGCAGCCCAGGACTGAATGGATACACTAACAAGTGCACCGGTGTGAGCAACCACATATGCAGAAGGACGTCTTTCATCTCACAGAAGCGCGAACGTCTTGGCGTTCAAGCACATGGCAGAAACAAGGTGTGAACAGATGAGCTGCTGCTATTTTCTCCGTTCGGCATGCTTCGTTGTAGCTCTCTTGCCGGTCGCCGGCTTAGCGGCTTGCTTTGCGCGACTAGCTCTGGGGAGAGAAGGAGATAGCGCCGGAAACCTCGCCTTTTGCCTTCTTCGGCGCTGGAACCTGGTTGCTGCGCCTTCTCTTTGTCCATGTGCACACACACGATTCCTCAGCGAAAACCATGCAGAAACCTTTCCACGAGCACCCAGGGATGTGCACCCAGCACCACGTGCACGCACACGCAGCTAGAGAAAAGCACCTACCTTTTCACACACTGATGCCTAAGCAAACGCGTGGCCACACACACGCACACATCCGCAAGCGCGCCTACTCCCATCTATTGAGAGAAAGACGGACGAGCTCTTTGGTTGCTCTTCACAGGCTTGTCCCTGATCTATAGCTGAGGGCAAACACTTGTGTGCTTGTGGGAGAGCCTGTGTCTTTCCTGGAAGCGTTTGGGAGTTTTGCTCAGACGCGTGTTTCCTCAAGTTCAAGAATCAAGATCTAGGATACCTGCAGACAGGTGCCTGTTTGTGTGGAGACAGTCTGTTTGAAACTGTGTTCCTCAGCGCCCGCTCTTTCTCCCCGTCGCTCCACACGCCTGGGAGTCCCTTTCTTTCTCTCCACAAGCACGTGTGTTGACTTCGTCGCACATGTGCATCTGCACAAGCGTTGAGCTCAGCAGAGCGTGTCTCTTGACACTTGATGTGCGTTGGCTGTGTCTGCCTGCTCCAGTGAAGAGAGAAACGGGAAATCATCTTGGTAGAGGCAACAAAGCAAAAGCGAGGCAGGATTGACATCTGCTCAACAGAGACGGATTCCCTGCGCTGACACAGTTCACAGTTACACGAGAAGCAATCTGAGCGGTCCGTCGACCGGAGACGTGTTTCCCAAGAGGTCGTTTAGCGAGTGAACAGCAGTGTGCGCGACTTTCAGGAGTGTGCCTGGAAAGTGCCAGAATCACGAGGAGCATCTGTGCAAAAGCTGCTGCCTCTGTGACCGCATTGAGGCACGTTCGCGTGTCTGCGAGTATATAGACGGCTCTTTCGCGTTCACTCCGAGGGAAACGGTCCGCTATTGCTTCTGTGCGCACAGACGCGATTCCCTTGTCTCTTGCGAACACAGGGAACTCTGTGCATCCAAATCTACAGGCTAAGGACGCGTCTGCATATGTTTTGGTGAACAATCGAGTGTGCGTGTTCTGACAGCTGCCTCTATGCAGACGTCTCCACAGAGCCACTTCTGAATGCCCCGCAGCCCAGGACTGAATGGATACACTAACAAGTGCACCGGTGTGAGCAACCACATATGCAGAAGGACGTCTTTCATCTCACAGAAGCGCGAACGTCTTGGCGTTCAAGCACATGGCAGAAACAAGGTGTGAACAGATGAGCTGCTGCTATTTTCTCCGTTCGGCATGCTTCGTTGTAGCTCTCTTGCCGGTCGCCGGCTTAGCGGCTTGCTTTGCGCGACTAGCTCTGGGGAGAGAAGGAGATAGCGCCGGAAACCTCGCCTTTTGCCTTCTTCGGCGCTGGAACCTGGTTGCTGCGCCTTCTCTTTGTCCATGTGCACACACACGATTCCTCAGCGAAAACCATGCAGAAACCTTTCCACGAGCACCCAGGGATGTGCACCCAGCACCACGTGCACGCACACGCAGCTAGAGAAAAGCACCTACCTTTTCACACACTGATGCCTAAGCAAACGCGTGGCCACACACACGCACACATCCGCAAGCGCGCCTACTCCCATCTATTGAGAGAAAGACGGACGAGCTCTTTGGTTGCTCTTCACAGGCTTGTCCCTGATCTATAGCTGAGGGCAAACACTTGTGTGCTTGTGGGAGAGCCTGTGTCTTTCCTGGAAGCGTTTGGGAGTTTTGCTCAGACGCGTGTTTCCTCAAGTTCAAGAATCAAGATCTAGGATACCTGCAGACAGGTGCCTGTTTGTGTGGAGACAGTCTGTTTGAAACTGTGTTCCTCAGCGCCCGCTCTTTCTCCCCGTCGCTCCACACGCCTGGGAGTCCCTTTCTTTCTCTCCACAAGCACGTGTGTTGACTTCGTCGCACATGTGCATCTGCACAAGCGTTGAGCTCAGCAGAGCGTGTCTCTTGACACTTGATGTGCGTTGGCTGTGTCTGCCTGCTCCAGTGAAGAGAGAAACGGGAAATCATCTTGGTAGAGGCAACAAAGCAAAAGCGAGGCAGGATTGACATCTGCTCAACAGAGACGGATTCCCTGCGCTGACACAGTTCACAGTTACACGAGAAGCAATCTGAGCGGTCCGTCGACCGGAGACGTGTTTCCCAAGAGGTCGTTTAGCGAGTGAACAGCAGTGTGCGCGACTTTCAGGAGTGTGCCTGGAAAGTGCCAGAATCACCAGGAGCATCTGTGCAAAAGCTGCTGCCTCTGTGACCGCATTGAGGCACGTTCGCGTGTCTGCGAGTATATAGACGGCTCTTTCGCGTTCACTCCGAGGGAAACGGTCCGCTATTGCTTCTGTGCGCACAGACGCGATTCCCTTGTCTCTTGCGAACACAGGGAACTCTGTGCATCCAAATCTACAGGCTAAGGACGCGTCTGCATATGTTTTGGTGAACAATCGAGTGTGCGTGTTCTGACAGCTGCCTCTATGCAGACGTCTCCACAGAGCCACTTCTGAATGCCCCGCAGCCCAGGACTGAATGGATACACTAACAAGTGCACCGGTGTGAGCAACCACATATGCAGAAGGACGTCTTTCATCTCACAGAAGCGCGAACGTCTTGGCGTTCAAGCACATGGCAGAAACAAGGTGTGAACAGATGAGCTGCTGCTATTTTCTCCGTTCGGCATGCTTCGTTGTAGCTCTCTTGCCGGTCGCCGGCTTAGCGGCTTGCTTTGCGCGACTAGCTCTGGGGAGAGAAGGAGATAGCGCCGGAAACCTCGCCTTTTGCCTTCTTCGGCGCTGGAACCTGGTTGCTGCGCCTTCTCTTTGTCCATGTGCACACACACGATTCCTCAGCGAAAACCATGCAGAAACCTTTCCACGAGCACCCAGGGATGTGCACCCAGCACCACGTGCACGCACACGCAGCTAGAGAAAAGCACCTACCTTTTCACACACTGATGCCTAAGCAAACGCGTGGCCACACACACGCACACATCCGCAAGCGCGCCTACTCCCATCTATTGAGGGAAAGACGGACGAGCTCTTTGGTTGCTCTTCACAGGCTTGTCCCTGATCTATAGCTGAGGGCAAACACTTGTGTGCTTGTGGGAGAGCCTGTGTCTTTCCTGGAAGCGTTTGGGAGTTTTGCTCAGACGCGTGTTTCCTCAAGTTCAAGAATCAAGATCTAGGATACCTGCAGACAGGTGCCTGTTTGTGTGGAGACAGTCTGTTTGAAACTGTGTTCCTCAGCGCCCGCTCTTTCTCCCCGTCGCTCCACACGCCTGGGAGTCCCTTTCTTTCTCTCCACAAGCACGTGTGTTGACTTCGTCGCACATGTGCATCTGCACAAGCGTTGAGCTCAGCAGAGCGTGTCTCTTGACACTTGATGTGCGTTGGCTGTGTCTGCCTGCTCCAGTGAAGAGAGAAACGGGAAATCATCTTGGTAGAGGCAACAAAGCAAAAGCGAGGCAGGATTGACATCTGCTCAACAGAGACGGATTCCCTGCGCTGACACAGTTCACAGTTACACGAGAAGCAATCTGAGCGGTCCGTCGACCGGAGACGTGTTTCCCAAGAGGTCGTTTAGCGAGTGAACAGCAGTGTGCGCGACTTTCAGGAGTGTGCCTGGAAAGTGCCAGAATCACGAGGAGCATCTGTGCAAAAGCTGCTGCCTCTGTGACCGCATTGAGGCACGTTCGCGTGTCTGCGAGTATATAGACGGCTCTTTCGCGTTCACTCCGAGGGAAACGGTCCGCTATTGCTTCTGTGCGCACAGACGCGATTCCCTTGTCTCTTGCGAACACAGGGAACTCTGTGCATCCAAATCTACAGGCTAAGGACGCGTCTGCATATGTTTTGGTGAACAATCGAGTGTGCGTGTTCTGACAGCTGCCTCTATGCAGACGTCTCCACAGAGCCACTTCTGAATGCCCCGCAGCCCAGGACTGAATGGATACACTAACAAGTGCACCGGTGTGAGCAACCACATATGCAGAAGGACGTCTTTCATCTCACAGAAGCGCGAACGTCTTGGCGTTCAAGCACATGGCAGAAACAAGGTGTGAACAGATGAGCTGCTGCTATTTTCTCCGTTCGGCATGCTTCGTTGTAGCTCTCTTGCCGGTCGCCGGCTTAGCGGCTTGCTTTGCGCGACTAGCTCTGGGGAGAGAAGGAGATAGCGCCGGAAACCTCGCCTTTTGCCTTCTTCGGCGCTGGAACCTGGTTGCTGCGCCTTCTCTTTGTCCATGTGCACACACACGATTCCTCAGCGAAAACCATGCAGAAACCTTTCCACGAGCACCCAGGGATGTGCACCCAGCACCACGTGCACGCACACGCAGCTAGAGAAAAGCACCTACCTTTTCACACACTGATGCCTAAGCAAACGCGTGGCCACACACACGCACACATCCGCAAGCGCGCCTACTCCCATCTATTGAGAGAAAGACGGACGAGCTCTTTGGTTGCTCTTCACAGGCTTGTCCCTGATCTATAGCTGAGGGCAAACACTTGTGTGCTTGTGGGAGAGCCTGTGTCTTTCCTGGAAGCGTTTGGGAGTTTTGCTCAGACGCGTGTTTCCTCAAGTTCAAGAATCAAGATCTAGGATACCTGCAGACAGGTGCCTGTTTGTGTGGAGACAGTCTGTTTGAAACTGTGTTCCTCAGCGCCCGCTCTTTCTCCCCGTCGCTCCACACGCCTGGGAGTCCCTTTCTTTCTCTCCACAAGCACGTGTGTTGACTTCGTCGCACATGTGCATCTGCACAAGCGTTGAGCTCAGCAGAGCGTGTCTCTTGACACTTGATGTGCGTTGGCTGTGTCTGCCTGCTCCAGTGAAGAGAGAAACGGGAAATCATCTTGGTAGAGGCAACAAAGCAAAAGCGAGGCAGGATTGACATCTGCTCAACAGAGACGGATTCCCTGCGCTGACACAGTTCACAGTTACACGAGAAGCAATCTGAGCAGTCCGTCGACCGGAGACGTGTTTCCCAAGAGGTCGTTTAGCGAGTGAACAGCAGTGTGCGCGACTTTCAGGAGTGTGCCTGGAAAGTGCCAGAATCACCAGGAGCATCTGTGCAAAAGCTGCTGCCTCTGTGACCGCATTGAGGCACGTTCGCGTGTCTGCGAGTATATAGACGGCTCTTTCGCGTTCACTCCGAGGGAAACGGTCCGCTATTGCTTCTGTGCGCACAGACGCGATTCCCTTGTCTCTTGCGAACACAGGGAACTCTGTGCATCCAAATCTACAGGCTAAGGACGCGTCTGCATATGTTTTGGTGAACAATCGAGTGTGCGTGTTCTGACAGCTGCCTCTATGCAGACGTCTCCACAGAGCCACTTCTGAATGCCCCGCAGCCCAGGACTGAATGGATACACTAACAAGTGCACCGGTGTGAGCAACCACATATGCAGAAGGACGTCTTTCATCTCACAGAAGCGCGAACGTCTTGGCGTTCAAGCACATGGCAGAAACAAGGTGTGAACAGATGAGCTGCTGCTATTTTCTCCGTTCGGCATGCTTCGTTGTAGCTCTCTTGCCGGTCGCCGGCTTAGCGGCTTGCTTTGCGCGACTAGCTCTGGGGAGAGAAGGAGATAGCGCCGGAAACCTCGCCTTTTGCCTTCTTCGGCGCTGGAACCTGGTTGCTGCGCCTTCTCTTTGTCCATGTGCACACACACGATTCCTCAGCGAAAACCATGCAGAAACCTTTCCACGAGCACCCAGGGATGTGCACCCAGCACCACGTGCACGCACACGCAGCTAGAGAAAAGCACCTACCTTTTCACACACTGATGCCTAAGCAAACGCGTGGCCACACACACGCACACATCCGCAAGCGCGCCTACTCCCATCTATTGAGGGAAAGACGGACGAGCTCTTTGGTTGCTCTTCACAGGCTTGTCCCTGATCTATAGCTGAGGGCAAACACTTGTGTGCTTGTGGGAGAGCCTGTGTCTTTCCTGGAAGCGTTTGGGAGTTTTGCTCAGACGCGTGTTTCCTCAAGTTCAAGAATCAAGATCTAGGATACCTGCAGACAGGTGCCTGTTTGTGTGGAGACAGTCTGTTTGAAACTGTGTTCCTCAGCGCCCGCTCTTTCTCCCCGTCGCTCCACACGCCTGGGAGTCCCTTTCTTTCTCTCCACAAGCACGTGTGTTGACTTCGTCGCACATGTGCATCTGCACAAGCGTTGAGCTCAGCAGAGCGTGTCTCTTGACACTTGATGTGCGTTGGCTGTGTCTGCCTGCTCCAGTGAAGAGAGAAACGGGAAATCATCTTGGTAGAGGCAACAAAGCAAAAGCGAGGCAGGATTGACATCTGCTCAACAGAGACGGATTCCCTGCGCTGACACAGTTCACAGTTACACGAGAAGCAATCTGAGCGGTCCGTCGACCGGAGACGTGTTTCCCAAGAGGTCGTTTAGCGAGTGAACAGCAGTGTGCGCGACTTTCAGGAGTGTGCCTGGAAAGTGCCAGAATCACCAGGAGCATCTGTGCAAAAGCTGCTGCCTCTGTGACCGCATTGAGGCACGTTCGCGTGTCTGCGAGTATATAGACGGCTCTTTCGCGTTCACTCCGAGGGAAACGGTCCGCTATTGCTTCTGTGCGCACAGACGCGATTCCCTTGTCTCTTGCGAACACAGGGAACTCTGTGCATCCAAATCTACAGGCTAAGGACGCGTCTGCATATGTTTTGGTGAACAATCGAGTGTGCGTGTTCTGACAGCTGCCTCTATGCAGACGTCTCCACAGAGCCATTTCTGAATGCCCCGCAGCCCAGGACTGAATGGATACACTAACAAGTGCACCGGTGTGAGCAACCACATATGCAGAAGGACGTCTTTCATCTCACAGAAGCGCGAACGTCTTGGCGTTCAAGCACATGGCAGAAACAAGGTGTGAACAGATGAGTTGCTGCTATTTTCTCCGTTCGGCATGCTTCGTTGTAGCTCTCTTGCCGGTCGCCGGCTTAGCGGCTTGCTTTGCGCGACTAGCTCTGGGGAGAGAAGGAGATAGCGCCGGAAACCTCGCCTTTTGCCTTCTTCGGCGCTGGAACCTGGTTGCTGCGCCTTCTCTTTGTCCATGTGCACACACACGATTCCTCAGCGAAAACCATGCAGAAACCTTTCCACGAGCACCCAGGGATGTGCACCCAGCACCACGTGCACGCACACGCAGCTAGAGAAAAGCACCTACCTTTTCACACACTGATGCCTAAGCAAACGCGTGGCCACACACACGCACACATCCGCAAGCGCGCCTACTCCCATCTATTGAGGGAAAGACGGACGAGCTCTTTGGTTGCTCTTCACAGGCTTGTCCCTGATCTATAGCTGAGGGCAAACACTTGTGTGCTTGTGGGAGAGCCTGTGTCTTTCCTGGAAGCGTTTGGGAGTTTTGCTCAGACGCGTGTTTCCTCAAGTTCAAGAATCAAGATCTAGGATACCTGCAGACAGGTGCCTGTTTGTGTGGAGACAGTCTGTTTGAAACTGTGTTCCTCAGCGCCCGCTCTTTCTCCCCGTCGCTCCACACGCCTGGGAGTCCCTTTCTTTCTCTCCACAAGCACGTGTGTTGACTTCGTCGCACATGTGCATCTGCACAAGCGTTGAGCTCAGCAGAGCGTGTCTCTTGACACTTGATGTGCGTTGGCTGTGTCTGCCTGCTCCAGTGAAGAGAGAAACGGGAAATCATCTTGGTAGAGGCAACAAAGCAAAAGCGAGGCAGGATTGACATCTGCTCAACAGAGACGGATTCCCTGCGCTGACACAGTTCACAGTTACACGAGAAGCAATCTGAGCGGTCCGTCGACCGGAGACGTGTTTCCCAAGAGGTCGTTTAGCGAGTGAACAGCAGTGTGCGCGACTTTCAGGAGTGTGCCTGGAAAGTGCCAGAATCACGAGGAGCATCTGTGCAAAAGCTGCTGCCTCTGTGACCGCATTGAGGCACGTTCGCGTGTCTGCGAGTATATAGACGGCTCTTTCGCGTTCACTCCGAGGGAAACGGTCCGCTATTGCTTCTGTGCGCACAGACGCGATTCCCTTGTCTCTTGCGAACACAGGGAACTCTGTGCATCCAAATCTACAGGCTAAGGACGCGTCTGCATATGTTTTGGTGAACAATCGAGTGTGCGTGTTCTGACAGCTGCCTCTATGCAGACGTCTCCACAGAGCCACTTCTGAATGCCCCGCAGCCCAGGACTGAATGGATACACTAACAAGTGCACCGGTGTGAGCAACCACATATGCAGAAGGACGTCTTTCATCTCACAGAAGCGCGAACGTCTTGGCGTTCAAGCACATGGCAGAAACAAGGTGTGAACAGATGAGCTGCTGCTATTTTCTCCGTTCGGCATGCTTCGTTGTAGCTCTCTTGCCGGTCGCCGGCTTAGCGGCTTGCTTTGCGCGACTAGCTCTGGGGAGAGAAGGAGATAGCGCCGGAAACCTCGCCTTTTGCCTTCTTCGGCGCTGGAACCTGGTTGCTGCGCCTTCTCTTTGTCCATGTGCACACACACGATTCCTCAGCGAAAACCATGCAGAAACCTTTCCACGAGCACCCAGGGATGTGCACCCAGCACCACGTGCACGCACACGCAGCTAGAGAAAAGCACCTACCTTTTCACACACTGATGCCTAAGCAAACGCGTGGCCACACACACGCACACATCCGCAAGCGCGCCTACTCCCATCTATTGAGAGAAAGACGGACGAGCTCTTTGGTTGCTCTTCACAGGCTTGTCCCTGATCTATAGCTGAGGGCAAACACTTGTGTGCTTGTGGGAGAGCCTGTGTCTTTCCTGGAAGCGTTTGGGAGTTTTGCTCAGACGCGTGTTTCCTCAAGTTCAAGAATCAAGATCTAGGATACCTGCAGACAGGTGCCTGTTTGTGTGGAGACAGTCTGTTTGAAACTGTGTTCCTCAGCGCCCGCTCTTTCTCCCCGTCGCTCCACACGCCTGGGAGTCCCTTTCTTTCTCTCCACAAGCACGTGTGTTGACTTCGTCGCACATGTGCATCTGCACAAGCGTTGAGCTCAGCAGAGCGTGTCTCTTGACACTTGATGTGCGTTGGCTGTGTCTGCCTGCTCCAGTGAAGAGAGAAACGGGAAATCATCTTGGTAGAGGCAACAAAGCAAAAGCGAGGCAGGATTGACATCTGCTCAACAGAGACGGATTCCCTGCGCTGACACAGTTCACAGTTACACGAGAAGCAATCTGAGCAGTCCGTCGACCGGAGACGTGTTTCCCAAGAGGTCGTTTAGCGAGTGAACAGCAGTGTGCGCGACTTTCAGGAGTGTGCCTGGAAAGTGCCAGAATCACCAGGAGCATCTGTGCAAAAGCTGCTGCCTCTGTGACCGCATTGAGGCACGTTCGCGTGTCTGCGAGTATATAGACGGCTCTTTCGCGTTCACTCCGAGGGAAACGGTCCGCTATTGCTTCTGTGCGCACAGACGCGATTCCCTTGTCTCTTGCGAACACAGGGAACTCTGTGCATCCAAATCTACAGGCTAAGGACGCGTCTGCATATGTTTTGGTGAACAATCGAGTGTGCGTGTTCTGACAGCTGCCTCTATGCAGACGTCTCCACAGAGCCACTTCTGAATGCCCCGCAGCCCAGGACTGAATGGATACACTAACAAGTGCACCGGTGTGAGCAACCACATATGCAGAAGGACGTCTTTCATCTCACAGAAGCGCGAACGTCTTGGCGTTCAAGCACATGGCAGAAACAAGGTGTGAACAGATGAGCTGCTGCTATTTTCTCCGTTCGGCATGCTTCGTTGTAGCTCTCTTGCCGGTCGCCGGCTTAGCGGCTTGCTTTGCGCGACTAGCTCTGGGGAGAGAAGGAGATAGCGCCGGAAACCTCGCCTTTTGCCTTCTTCGGCGCTGGAACCTGGTTGCTGCGCCTTCTCTTTGTCCATGTGCACACACACGATTCCTCAGCGAAAACCATGCAGAAACCTTTCCACGAGCACCCAGGGATGTGCACCCAGCACCACGTGCACGCACACGCAGCTAGAGAAAAGCACCTACCTTTTCACACACTGATGCCTAAGCAAACGCGTGGCCACACACACGCACACATCCGCAAGCGCGCCTACTCCCATCTAT
This sequence comes from Patagioenas fasciata, assembly GCF_037038585.1. Lineage (NCBI taxonomy): Eukaryota > Metazoa > Chordata > Aves > Columbiformes > Columbidae > Patagioenas > Patagioenas fasciata. Next base: position 309,557 of record NW_027288781.1, on the reverse strand, counting down.
TGAGGGAAAGACGGACGAGCTCTTTGGTTGCTCTTCACAGGCTTGTCCCTGATCTATAGCTGAGGGCAAACACTTGTGTGCTTGTGGGAGAGCCTGTGTCTTTCCTGGAAGCGTTTGGGAGTTTTGCTCAGACGCGTGTTTCCTCAAGTTCAAGAATCAAGATCTAGGATACCTGCAGACAGGTGCCTGTTTGTGTGGAGACAGTCTGTTTGAAACTGTGTTCCTCAGCGCCCGCTCTTTCTCCCCGTCGCTCCACACGCCTGGGAGTCCCTTTCTTTCTCTCCACAAGCACGTGTGTTGACTTCGTCGCACATGTGCATCTGCACAAGCGTTGAGCTCAGCAGAGCGTGTCTCTTGACACTTGATGTGCGTTGGCTGTGTCTGCCTGCTCCAGTGAAGAGAGAAACGGGAAATCATCTTGGTAGAGGCAACAAAGCAAAAGCGAGGCAGGATTGACATCTGCTCAACAGAGACGGATTCCCTGCGCTGACACAGTTCACAGTTACACGAGAAGCAATCTGAGCGGTCCGTCGACCGGAGACGTGTTTCCCAAGAGGTCGTTTAGCGAGTGAACAGCAGTGTGCGCGACTTTCAGGAGTGTGCCTGGAAAGTGCCAGAATCACCAGGAGCATCTGTGCAAAAGCTGCTGCCTCTGTGACCGCATTGAGGCACGTTCGCGTGTCTGCGAGTATATAGACGGCTCTTTCGCGTTCACTCCGAGGGAAACGGTCCGCTATTGCTTCTGTGCGCACAGACGCGATTCCCTTGTCTCTTGCGAACACAGGGAACTCTGTGCATCCAAATCTACAGGCTAAGGACGCGTCTGCATATGTTTTGGTGAACAATCGAGTGTGCGTGTTCTGACAGCTGCCTCTATGCAGACGTCTCCACAGAGCCACTTCTGAATGCCCCGCAGCCCAGGACTGAATGGATACACTAACAAGTGCACCGGTGTGAGCAACCACATATGCAGAAGGACGTCTTTCATCTCACAGAAGCGCGAACGTCTTGGCGTTCAAGCACATGGCAGAAACAAGGTGTGAACAGATGAGCTGCTGCTATTTTCTCCGTTCGGCATGCTTCGTTGTAGCTCTCTTGCCGGTCGCCGGCTTAGCGGCTTGCTTTGCGCGACTAGCTCTGGGGAGAGAAGGAGATAGCGCCGGAAACCTCGCCTTTTGCCTTCTTCGGCGCTGGAACCTGGTTGCTGCGCCTTCTCTTTGTCCATGTGCACACACACGATTCCTCAGCGAAAACCATGCAGAAACCTTTCCACGAGCACCCAGGGATGTGCACCCAGCACCACGTGCACGCACACGCAGCTAGAGAAAAGCACCTACCTTTTCACACACTGATGCCTAAGCAAACGCGTGGCCACACACACGCACACATCCGCAAGCGCGCCTACTCCCATCTATTGAGAGAAAGACGGACGAGCTCTTTGGTTGCTCTTCACAGGCTTGTCCCTGATCTATAGCTGAGGGCAAACACTTGTGTGCTTGTGGGAGAGCCTGTGTCTTTCCTGGAAGCGTTTGGGAGTTTTGCTCAGACGCGTGTTTCCTCAAGTTCAAGAATCAAGATCTAGGATACCTGCAGACAGGTGCCTGTTTGTGTGGAGACAGTCTGTTTGAAACTGTGTTCCTCAGCGCCCGCTCTTTCTCCCCGTCGCTCCACACGCCTGGGAGTCCCTTTCTTTCTCTCCACAAGCACGTGTGTTGACTTCGTCGCACATGTGCATCTGCACAAGCGTTGAGCTCAGCAGAGCGTGTCTCTTGACACTTGATGTGCGTTGGCTGTGTCTGCCTGCTCCAGTGAAGAGAGAAACGGGAAATCATCTTGGTAGAGGCAACAAAGCAAAAGCGAGGCAGGATTGACATCTGCTCAACAGAGACGGATTCCCTGCGCTGACACAGTTCACAGTTACACGAGAAGCAATCTGAGCAGTCCGTCGACCGGAGACGTGTTTCCCAAGAGGTCGTTTAGCGAGTGAACAGCAGTGTGCGCGACTTTCAGGAGTGTGCCTGGAAAGTGCCAGAATCACCAGGAGCATCTGTGCAAAAGCTGCTGCCTCTGTGACCGCATTGAGGCACGTTCGCGTGTCTGCGAGTATATAGACGGCTCTTTCGCGTTCACTCCGAGGGAAACGGTCCGCTATTGCTTCTGTGCGCACAGACGCGATTCCCTTGTCTCTTGCGAACACAGGGAACTCTGTGCATCCAAATCTACAGGCTAAGGACGCGTCTGCATATGTTTTGGTGAACAATCGAGTGTGCGTGTTCTGACAGCTGCCTCTATGCAGACGTCTCCACAGAGCCACTTCTGAATGCCCCGCAGCCCAGGACTGAATGGATACACTAACAAGTGCACCGGTGTGAGCAACCACATATGCAGAAGGACGTCTTTCATCTCACAGAAGCGCGAACGTCTTGGCGTTCAAGCACATGGCAGAAACAAGGTGTGAACAGATGAGCTGCTGCTATTTTCTCCGTTCGGCATGCTTCGTTGTAGCTCTCTTGCCGGTCGCCGGCTTAGCGGCTTGCTTTGCGCGACTAGCTCTGGGGAGAGAAGGAGATAGCGCCGGAAACCTCGCCTTTTGCCTTCTTCGGCGCTGGAACCTGGTTGCTGCGCCTTCTCTTTGTCCATGTGCACACACACGATTCCTCAGCGAAAACCATGCAGAAACCTTTCCACGAGCACCCAGGGATGTGCACCCAGCACCACGTGCACGCACACGCAGCTAGAGAAAAGCACCTACCTTTTCACACACTGATGCCTAAGCAAACGCGTGGCCACACACACGCACACATCCGCAAGCGCGCCTACTCCCATCTATTGAGGGAAAGACGGACGAGCTCTTTGGTTGCTCTTCACAGGCTTGTCCCTGATCTATAGCTGAGGGCAAACACTTGTGTGCTTGTGGGAGAGCCTGTGTCTTTCCTGGAAGCGTTTGGGAGTTTTGCTCAGACGCGTGTTTCCTCAAGTTCAAGAATCAAGATCTAGGATACCTGCAGACAGGTGCCTGTTTGTGTGGAGACAGTCTGTTTGAAACTGTGTTCCTCAGCGCCCGCTCTTTCTCCCCGTCGCTCCACACGCCTGGGAGTCCCTTTCTTTCTCTCCACAAGCACGTGTGTTGACTTCGTCGCACATGTGCATCTGCACAAGCGTTGAGCTCAGCAGAGCGTGTCTCTTGACACTTGATGTGCGTTGGCTGTGTCTGCCTGCTCCAGTGAAGAGAGAAACGGGAAATCATCTTGGTAGAGGCAACAAAGCAAAAGCGAGGCAGGATTGACATCTGCTCAACAGAGACGGATTCCCTGCGCTGACACAGTTCACAGTTACACGAGAAGCAATCTGAGCGGTCCGTCGACCGGAGACGTGTTTCCCAAGAGGTCGTTTAGCGAGTGAACAGCAGTGTGCGCGACTTTCAGGAGTGTGCCTGGAAAGTGCCAGAATCACCAGGAGCATCTGTGCAAAAGCTGCTGCCTCTGTGACCGCATTGAGGCACGTTCGCGTGTCTGCGAGTATATAGACGGCTCTTTCGCGTTCACTCCGAGGGAAACGGTCCGCTATTGCTTCTGTGCGCACAGACGCGATTCCCTTGTCTCTTGCGAACACAGGGAACTCTGTGCATCCAAATCTACAGGCTAAGGACGCGTCTGCATATGTTTTGGTGAACAATCGAGTGTGCGTGTTCTGACAGCTGCCTCTATGCAGACGTCTCCACAGAGCCATTTCTGAATGCCCCGCAGCCCAGGACTGAATGGATACACTAACAAGTGCACCGGTGTGAGCAACCACATATGCAGAAGGACGTCTTTCATCTCACAGAAGCGCGAACGTCTTGGCGTTCAAGCACATGGCAGAAACAAGGTGTGAACAGATGAGCTGCTGCTATTTTCTCCGTTCGGCATGCTTCGTTGTAGCTCTCTTGCCGGTCGCCGGCTTAGCGGCTTGCTTTGCGCGACTAGCTCTGGGGAGAGAAGGAGATAGCGCCGGAAACCTCGCCTTTTGCCTTCTTCGGCGCTGGAACCTGGTTGCTGCGCCTTCTCTTTGTCCATGTGCACACACACGATTCCTCAGCGAAAACCATGCAGAAACCTTTCCACGAGCACCCAGGGATGTGCACCCAGCACCACGTGCACGCACACGCAGCTAGAGAAAAGCACCTACCTTTTCACACACTGATGCCTAAGCAAACGCGTGGCCACACACACGCACACATCCGCAAGCGCGCCTACTCCCATCTATTGAGGGAAAGACGGACGAGCTCTTTGGTTGCTCTTCACAGGCTTGTCCCTGATCTATAGCTGAGGGCAAACACTTGTGTGCTTGTGGGAGAGCCTGTGTCTTTCCTGGAAGCGTTTGGGAGTTTTGCTCAGACGCGTGTTTCCTCAAGTTCAAGAATCAAGATCTAGGATACCTGCAGACAGGTGCCTGTTTGTGTGGAGACAGTCTGTTTGAAACTGTGTTCCTCAGCGCCCGCTCTTTCTCCCCGTCGCTCCACACGCCTGGGAGTCCCTTTCTTTCTCTCCACAAGCACGTGTGTTGACTTCGTCGCACATGTGCATCTGCACAAGCGTTGAGCTCAGCAGAGCGTGTCTCTTGACACTTGATGTGCGTTGGCTGTGTCTGCCTGCTCCAGTGAAGAGAGAAACGGGAAATCATCTTGGTAGAGGCAACAAAGCAAAAGCGAGGCAGGATTGACATCTGCTCAACAGAGACGGATTCCCTGCGCTGACACAGTTCACAGTTACACGAGAAGCAATCTGAGCGGTCCGTCGACCGGAGACGTGTTTCCCAAGAGGTCGTTTAGCGAGTGAACAGCAGTGTGCGCGACTTTCAGGAGTGTGCCTGGAAAGTGCCAGAATCACGAGGAGCATCTGTGCAAAAGCTGCTGCCTCTGTGACCGCATTGAGGCACGTTCGCGTGTCTGCGAGTATATAGACGGCTCTTTCGCGTTCACTCCGAGGGAAACGGTCCGCTATTGCTTCTGTGCGCACAGACGCGATTCCCTTGTCTCTTGCGAACACAGGGAACTCTGTGCATCCAAATCTACAGGCTAAGGACGCGTCTGCATATGTTTTGGTGAACAATCGAGTGTGCGTGTTCTGACAGCTGCCTCTATGCAGACGTCTCCACAGAGCCATTTCTGAATGCCCCGCAGCCCAGGACTGAATGGATACACTAACAAGTGCACCGGTGTGAGCAACCACATATGCAGAAGGACGTCTTTCATCTCACAGAAGCGCGAACGTCTTGGCGTTCAAGCACATGGCAGAAACAAGGTGTGAACAGATGAGCTGCTGCTATTTTCTCCGTTCGGCATGCTTCGTTGTAGCTCTCTTGCCGGTCGCCGGCTTAGCGGCTTGCTTTGCGCGACTAGCTCTGGGGAGAGAAGGAGATAGCGCCGGAAACCTCGCCTTTTGCCTTCTTCGGCGCTGGAACCTGGTTGCTGCGCCTTCTCTTTGTCCATGTGCACACACACGATTCCTCAGCGAAAACCATGCAGAAACCTTTCCACGAGCACCCAGGGATGTGCACCCAGCACCACGTGCACGCACACGCAGCTAGAGAAAAGCACCTACCTTTTCACACACTGATGCCTAAGCAAACGCGTGGCCACACACACGCACACATCCGCAAGCGCGCCTACTCCCATCTATTGAGAGAAAGACGGACGAGCTCTTTGGTTGCTCTTCACAGGCTTGTCCCTGATCTATAGCTGAGGGCAAACACTTGTGTGCTTGTGGGAGAGCCTGTGTCTTTCCTGGAAGCGTTTGGGAGTTTTGCTCAGACGCGTGTTTCCTCAAGTTCAAGAATCAAGATCTAGGATACCTGCAGACAGGTGCCTGTTTGTGTGGAGACAGTCTGTTTGAAACTGTGTTCCTCAGCGCCCGCTCTTTCTCCCCGTCGCTCCACACGCCTGGGAGTCCCTTTCTTTCTCTCCACAAGCACGTGTGTTGACTTCGTCGCACATGTGCATCTGCACAAGCGTTGAGCTCAGCAGAGCGTGTCTCTTGACACTTGATGTGCGTTGGCTGTGTCTGCCTGCTCCAGTGAAGAGAGAAACGGGAAATCATCTTGGTAGAGGCAACAAAGCAAAAGCGAGGCAGGATTGACATCTGCTCAACAGAGACGGATTCCCTGCGCTGACACAGTTCACAGTTACACGAGAAGCAATCTGAGCGGTCCGTCGACCGGAGACGTGTTTCCCAAGAGGTCGTTTAGCGAGTGAACAGCAGTGTGCGCGACTTTCAGGAGTGTGCCTGGAAAGTGCCAGAATCACCAGGAGCATCTGTGCAAAAGCTGCTGCCTCTGTGACCGCATTGAGGCACGTTCGCGTGTCTGCGAGTATATAGACGGCTCTTTCGCGTTCACTCCGAGGGAAACGGTCCGCTATTGCTTCTGTGCGCACAGACGCGATTCCCTTGTCTCTTGCGAACACAGGGAACTCTGTGCATCCAAATCTACAGGCTAAGGACGCGTCTGCATATGTTTTGGTGAACAATCGAGTGTGCGTGTTCTGACAGCTGCCTCTATGCAGACGTCTCCACAGAGCCACTTCTGAATGCCCCGCAGCCCAGGACTGAATGGATACACTAACAAGTGCACCGGTGTGAGCAACCACATATGCAGAAGGACGTCTTTCATCTCACAGAAGCGCGAACGTCTTGGCGTTCAAGCACATGGCAGAAACAAGGTGTGAACAGATGAGCTGCTGCTATTTTCTCCGTTCGGCATGCTTCGTTGTAGCTCTCTTGCCGGTCGCCGGCTTAGCGGCTTGCTTTGCGCGACTAGCTCTGGGGAGAGAAGGAGATAGCGCCGGAAACCTCGCCTTTTGCCTTCTTCGGCGCTGGAACCTGGTTGCTGCGCCTTCTCTTTGTCCATGTGCACACACACGATTCCTCAGCGAAAACCATGCAGAAACCTTTCCACGAGCACCCAGGGATGTGCACCCAGCACCACGTGCACGCACACGCAGCTAGAGAAAAGCACCTACCTTTTCACACACTGATGCCTAAGCAAACGCGTGGCCACACACACGCACACATCCGCAAGCGCGCCTACTCCCATCTATTGAGGGAAAGACGGACGAGCTCTTTGGTTGCTCTTCACAGGCTTGTCCCTGATCTATAGCTGAGGGCAAACACTTGTGTGCTTGTGGGAGAGCCTGTGTCTTTCCTGGAAGCGTTTGGGAGTTTTGCTCAGACGCGTGTTTCCTCAAGTTCAAGAATCAAGATCTAGGATACCTGCAGACAGGTGCCTGTTTGTGTGGAGACAGTCTGTTTGAAACTGTGTTCCTCAGCGCCCGCTCTTTCTCCCCGTCGCTCCACACGCCTGGGAGTCCCTTTCTTTCTCTCCACAAGCACGTGTGTTGACTTCGTCGCACATGTGCATCTGCACAAGCGTTGAGCTCAGCAGAGCGTGTCTCTTGACACTTGATGTGCGTTGGCTGTGTCTGCCTGCTCCAGTGAAGAGAGAAACGGGAAATCATCTTGGTAGAGGCAACAAAGCAAAAGCGAGGCAGGATTGACATCTGCTCAACAGAGACGGATTCCCTGCGCTGACACAGTTCACAGTTACACGAGAAGCAATCTGAGCGGTCCGTCGACCGGAGACGTGTTTCCCAAGAGGTCGTTTAGCGAGTGAACAGCAGTGTGCGCGACTTTCAGGAGTGTGCCTGGAAAGTGCCAGAATCACCAGGAGCATCTGTGCAAAAGCTGCTGCCTCTGTGACCGCATTGAGGCACGTTCGCGTGTCTGCGAGTATATAGACGGCTCTTTCGCGTTCACTCCGAGGGAAACGGTCCGCTATTGCTTCTGTGCGCACAGACGCGATTCCCTTGTCTCTTGCGAACACAGGGAACTCTGTGCATCCAAATCTACAGGCTAAGGACGCGTCTGCATATGTTTTGGTGAACAATCGAGTGTGCGTGTTCTGACAGCTGCCTCTATGCAGACGTCTCCACAGAGCCACTTCTGAATGCCCCGCAGCCCAGGACTGAATGGATACACTAACAAGTGCACCGGTGTGAGCAACCACATATGCAGAAGGACGTCTTTCATCTCACAGAAGCGCGAACGTCTTGGCGTTCAAGCACATGGCAGAAACAAGGTGTGAACAGATGAGCTGCTGCTATTTTCTCCGTTCGGCATGCTTCGTTGTAGCTCTCTTGCCGGTCGCCGGCTTAGCGGCTTGCTTTGCGCGACTAGCTCTGGGGAGAGAAGGAGATAGCGCCGGAAACCTCGCCTTTTGCCTTCTTCGGCGCTGGAACCTGGTTGCTGCGCCTTCTCTTTGTCCATGTGCACACACACGATTCCTCAGCGAAAACCATGCAGAAACCTTTCCACGAGCACCCAGGGATGTGCACCCAGCACCACGTGCACGCACACGCAGCTAGAGAAAAGCACCTACCTTTTCACACACTGATGCCTAAGCAAACGCGTGGCCACACACACGCACACATCCGCAAGCGCGCCTACTCCCATCTATTGAGGGAAAGACGGACGAGCAACGTCCTGACAGGCTTGAGGGGAAAAACGTCCGTTGACGGTTGGCGTACTGCACGCCCGCCTACGGGGCTGCAGGGGAATCCACATTTGGAAGGTACCTGAAGATGTGTGCCTGTTCTTGGAGCTCCGCTAGTAGGGTAGCAAAGACACTCGTAGGCAGTACTGAATGCTGCTCCGTGCTACTTCTCCTCCGCTGGCAAATGCTTCACAGTCGCCCTAGGAAAGACGTTTAACAATCGATCTCCAAGAGGAACGAAACACATGATGCCATAAGGCGAAAGAATAGCAGGGCATCTCTTCACAGGCTTGTCCCTGATCTATAGCTGAGGGCAAACACTTGTGTGCTTGTGGGAGAGCCTGTGTCTTTCCTGGAAGCGTTTGGGAGTTTTGCTCAGACGCGTGTTTCCTCAAGTTCAAGAATCAAGATCTAGGATACCTGCAGACAGGTGCCTGTTTGTGTGGAGACAGTCTGTTTGAAACTGTGTTCCTCAGCGCCCGCTCTTTCTCCCCGTCGCTCCACACGCCTGGGAGTCCCTTTCTTTCTCTCCACAAGCACGTGTGTTGACTTCGTCGCACATGTGCATCTGCACAAGCGTTGAGCTCAGCAGAGCGTGTCTCTTGACACTTGATGTGCGTTGGCTGTGTCTGCCTGCTCCAGTGAAGAGAGAAACGGGAAATCATCTTGGTAGAGGCAACAAAGCAAAAGCGAGGCAGGATTGACATCTGCTCAACAGAGACGGATTCCCTGCGCTGACACAGTTCACAGTTACACGAGAAGCAATCTGAGCGGTCCGTCGACCGGAGACGTGTTTCCCAAGAGGTCGTTTAGCGAGTGAACAGCAGTGTGCGCGACTTTCAGGAGTGTGCCTGGAAAGTGCCAGAATCACGAGGAGCATCTGTGCAAAAGCTGCTGCCTCTGTGACCGCATTGAGGCACGTTCGCGTGTCTGCGAGTATATAGACGGCTCTTTCGCGTTCACTCCGAGGGAAACGGTCCGCTATTGCTTCTGTGCGCACAGACGCGATTCCCTTGTCTCTTGCGAACACA